>NC_141535.1:12080000-12380000 GCF_021556685.1 Rattus norvegicus
CCAAAGCTGCACAACCCAGTCAGTTTTCCAAAGATCTCCAGTAGCTGGAGAATGCACCTTCGATACATGAGCTTTGACAGAACTCTTCAGACTTGAACAAGGTACCAAAGCAACACCAATGGTGTGTCACCTAGATCAGTGTAACAGGAACACCCAGCCCTACCTCATATTATACACCAAACCCATGCAGCACTTGACCTCAGCTATATATCTGAGAAGCAAATAAAATTTTCCTCAAAATACAGACACCCAAAAGCAAACCTAAAGCATTAAATGTTCTAGAGAAATAGAGAAGAAAATTTTGTAGACTTGCTAAACAAAGCTTTTGTTATTTTCTTTTTTTTTAAATTTTGCTTTCAACTTGAATCTACTTCATGCGAATTAGTGAAGGATGGAAGGAATCAGAAGCAATAGTCCCAGAAAACTTAAAAACATACTAAATGTACAGAAATGTGCAAAAGCCACAGCCCTTCCATATTACTCAAAATGAAATAAAATGTTTCTGAAAGTGAACAAAACACAAAACATCGGAACAGTAGATTTCTCCTAAGCCTTTAAATGCTAATCCATAATTAATTATGACTTTTTAGGTTTTAGACACAAGGCAGGTACCATATACCAAAATTTAATTACCAGTGTTATATCTATGAAAGGGGAAGTTCTCATGAACGCCTTCTAGTTTAGTTTATCATCTAGCCATCTTCGCTCATTCAATCTCATGTAAATACACATAAGTAATTAGAAGGTAGGATCTAATACAAGGAAGAACATGTATCATTGATGGTTACTTGAATTAACATAATATGTGCAGTCTGCATTTTCTGCAAATTACATGATCTCATTATTTCATTACTATGGTTGTAGGTGATGTAGTGAGTATGACAGACACAGCATGCACTGGGAAGTCATAGAAAACTTTATGAAATAAGTTCTCTCTTTTCACCTGGATTTCTTCAAGAGATCAGACTTAATTTCTCAGTGC
The DNA here is from genome assembly GCF_021556685.1 of Rattus norvegicus. NCBI lineage: Eukaryota > Metazoa > Chordata > Mammalia > Rodentia > Muridae > Rattus > Rattus norvegicus. Next base: position 12,080,983 of record NC_141535.1, read on the forward strand.
AGATAGTGATTTACTCATGAGACATCTGGCTTGCCCTGTACTCTCATTTTTCTTATGGATGGCTGAATTGTGTTGCATTTACATATTGCATTTTCATTATCCACTTATGTGCTGATTGACATCTAAAGTAGTTTTGTTTTCTTGATATTGTGATTCCAGCAGCAATGAAGCTAAGTATCTCTGTGGTAGGATATACAGACCTTTGGGTGTATTCCTAGGAGTTACATAATCAGTGTGTATGAGATTTTAATATTTTTAAAACTCTGAATAACCATTTTTCTATTCACTTGACATGGCTAGATAATTATTTCAATACTCCATTTGGCTTTGACTATGTTAAGTCACTATGGTTTCCCTAAATTCCTTGATATTTTTAGTTTTAATTTTCTTCTTCCTTTTTAAGTGTCGGGGTCCGGACGTCTGAACTAAGCAAAGCTAGAGCCCTGCCCTGAGCAGATTCCTGAGAAGGGCTTGACCTTTTCAAAGAACTTGTCCCCGGAAGACTGTTGCCTCAGTGTCTAAGGAGGATATCTTGCAGTTTAATGATTTACCTTATATCCTTGGGCACTTCTCAGTACTCCCCCGCCCTAAGCTTCAGTTCCTGCTTCAATTCCTGCTTCAGAGCTTTAAATGCTGTACATTCCTCTCAATAAACGAGACCTTGACAACAGAACCTTGCTTGTTCTCCTTCTTTTCTTCCCCCCACCTTGACCCTCAGGTAGTGCCTCTTTGGGACCCTGAATAACTGGACCTGCTGGACGGGTTCTTTAAGTTTTTAATTATGCATTTTATTTTTTATGTACTATAATTACATACTTTCCCCTTTCATTTCCTCCCTTCAGAGATTTCCATATAGCCCTCCTGTCCTTTCTCAAGTTTATTACTTGATTTTCAGTCATAAATGCATAAATACATTCTCAGGCTATAAAATATTATTTGCATATGTTTCATGATAGATTATTAGTTACCAACCACATCACTTTGAATTCCCATCAAGAATTATCTTCTTATAATAATTTTTATAAAGACTTCATATCTTCTTAAAATTTTAGTTCCTATTATATCAAAGTATTAGAACCACTCAAACTAATTTCAAGTATTCTTTTAATAACTATAACCACTTCATGATATGTGGGGTATAGAAATACTTTTTAAATAAAATGCAAGGAGCACCCTCATAGAAGCAGGGGTTGCAGAGGGGAATCCAGGAAGGAGGACAACATTTGAAATGTAAATAAATAAAATAACCAATTAAAAATGAAATTTCCAAATCAAAAGAAAATTTTGTGTATTGATATTTGGATATTCATATGCATTGGTATACACGGAAACTTACTTTAATAAGCCTGGCAATTCTTGGAACACGTTTCTCTAGGATCACACTTTGGATTCAACCACACAGACACATGATGTAAGGCAAAGCTCTGTATTAGATTTTAAAAATCAGATGGATATCACGTAGGTGGCACCATGTCTACATATAATCGGGGTGCCCTATTTCCTTAGGCATTAATTTGACTTCTTAGGCTGAGAAAGCTCATCATTTTTCCTAGAAAGGGAAACCCACCAATTATCCTTTTATTGTATTTTTGAAATAACAAATATTGCCTCGTGCAAGATTCTCTGTTAGTGTTTGTATTTAAGTGCAGGCAGTATGTTTAATCCTTCCAATTTATCATACTTCACTGATAATATAGTCTAAATATGATAAAAGTCTGTAGCCATTGCTCCTAAAGCTTATATTTGCTATTAAAGAAGCTTCTTTGCTGTCCCAAATACTAGTTATTAAGTTATACACAAAAAGAATAGAAACAAACACTTTCTCACTTAGACAGATTATATCTTGTCCAAGTCTTTAAAAGACATTAAAAATGTCTTTAATTTAAAGCAAATTCATGCAATGAAACTCCTACAATAAATATGATATATATAATATCCAAATATTTCTCTGGTTAAATTATACTGATATGTCTTTACTAATAATCCATGGCATTTTTTTACTTATTTTTATACAAAGAAGCTGTTTGGGGGGCAGAAGTTGATCTTACTACCAAAATATTTAACTATCCTGCACAAGGCCCTGGTTTAAAAGCTCATGACAAAAACAGACAGCTATCTTATTATCAAGATGTTCTCCAAGTTTTTTCCTTATTTTTGCAAGAAAATGATATCCAATTCAAAGAAAATTGAGAAAGTAAAATTGATTGATTGTTGCATATAACTTTAACTTATTCAATATGTCAATAATTACAGTGACAAATAACTTTTCTTTTCAATGGATAGGTGGGACTTATATTGAACACTTGAATCTTGGCTCTTGTGAGATCACATCTGTGTTAACTGATCTGTAATTACTAAAAGTGTTACTAAAACTTCACTAATAAAAAAAAACATCACAACAGATTGACAATAAAGTTTGCAGGCACACCGTTAAGATAAGTCACATGTATGAAAAGTTAAGCTGCCCCTTCTCAAAGACCGCTCAAAACAAGTTCTAATGTTTAAAATGAGGTATGTTGCATTGCTAGCTGGAGCGAGGCTTTGCTCATCAGTGTAATGAAAAGTTTCTCTCAAACTAGCCCAGTACTGGAGATAGGTTTTGGGCTGTTTACAAAGCAATCGTGAGTGTGTGTGTGTGTGTGTGTGTGTGTGTGTGTGTGTGTGTGTGTGTGTCTGTGTCTGTGTGTCTGTGTCTGTGTGTGTGACAGAGAGACAGAGAGACAGAGAGACAGAGAGACAGAGACAGACAGAGACAGACAGAGACAGACAGAGAGAGACAGAGAGAGACAGAGACAGACAGAGAGAGACAGAGAGAGACAGAGACAGACAGACAGGCAGGCAGGCAGAGATAGACAGGCAGAGACAGACAGAGACAGAGACAGAGAGACAAAAAGACAGAGAGAGACAGGAACTGTGACAGAGACAGAGCCAAGCAGAGACAGACAGAGATAGACAGAGACAGAGACAGGGACTGAGAAAGAGAGAGAGACAGAGACAGAGAGAGACAGAGACAGATAGACAGACAGAGAGAGTGACAGAAACAGACAGAGATTGAGTTGGCAATCATTCGTTTCTTGCTTTATCACTACATACATTTCATATCCATAAGGGAGATTAGAATTCTTTGAGAATGGAAATGGTTAATTCATATCCATCAACAAAGAGCAGAATGAGCTGAAATGCAAAGAACATGTTTAATTTTTCATTGGATTCAGAGAGGAAAATGATCTATTTTTCATTCAATCAATAGAGCTAAAAATACTCCAGACCTACTATTCCTTCTTGTGCCTAAACACAATTCATAAGTCTTAATTCATTAGACTAATGTGTTTATAAGGCAGTTGAAATGTCAAAGCTCGGCTGGATTTAGTATAAACTTAAATTCCATTACCTGGCAGGCATTAATTGCTTATGGCGCATAGGGATTCTTCCCAAGGGTCTTATATGTTTCCTTTTGTCATTTTGCTAACTATTCTGTCTAGACGAACTTAAAGCCCTTAATCCACCATAGGGATCAATAAACTGCACAATAATTCAGTCCTAATAATTAGCTTTCACTTAAACACAAATGGTCATTTCATTGTGAACTGCAGTACAAAATGATAATGAAATAATTAAAAAGACAGATGAAAGACTGACTTAATAGGAAAGAGGCGTTGCTGGTCAATTAGAGGACTTAGCACTCAACCTTTTTATTACTGCCACAACCTTTCAATTTTTTTAAAAAAATAATACTTCAAGCCTGTTCATTTAACCCATGGTTGTACCACTATGATATGTGTGGCGAATGCAGGCCTGATGCTGCAGGCTGCTGGACCACTAGTTTCACTGAAATTATTAAATTGTGACTGTTAGATTTATACATACATATTACAGTATAGTATAGTATAGTATAGTATAGTATAGTATAGTATAGTATAGTGCAGTGCAGTGCAGTGCAGTGCAGTATAGTGTAGTAGCGCAAAGTACAGCAGAGCATAGTAATTATATACAGATCACGGTTCTGTCTTATACTGATTTCTTACATAAAGCATTTTGTGAGGGCGAGACTTCCCAATTCCTTTTCAGGAACAGTTAGATCCACTTGGTTCTTTATAAATAGCTCACACTTTTGAGAAACTTTGTGTTTCAAAAAAACTAAAACCTTCTCATTTTTGCCTCCACAGAATGTCATAGGGAGATTTTCAGTACTAAAATTCTTCAAATTTGCTGACCTGGCAATTTAGTAATAAGTCCATAAACATAAAATTTCATTAACTTTTATAATATACTCTCAGAGGCATGGGATGATAGTTATGTTCATATCTTTGTGATCAAAAGACTAATAGAAAACTCTTTCACCTTTTTTTGCTGTATCTGGCTTTGGTTTTAATCTTGACTTTCTTCTTGCACAGTTATACAAAGATTATATTTAAGCTTTGTCAAAGATTGAAAATACTCATAGTCAGTTTCTAAAAAACGCAGCTAATCTTTGCTGGTGGCTGAGGAGATACAGTCCTTTCTCAGTCTCCTAAATCTTCTGCAAATCCTCACCTCATTATTCCTGATTAATTGTAGATCAATACACCACACTAAAGAGGAACAAGGTAATTTCCTTTAAGATAAAATAAAAGGTAATTAGTAAGTAGAAAGAGATATCAGTAGATGTTGTTCTTGCTTCAAAAATGAACTTACTTCAAAGTGTAAAGTCTTCTCAGTTCTGCAAACTCACTTAGATCTCTAAGACCTACCTACATAAGGCAGTGTGCCGTAGTGATCGGATATAATCTCAAAGTATATGTGTCAAGATTGGAGACACACATGGGACAATCTCAAGAAGTTTTGGATCTGCTAAATGGGCATACACTGCAGTGAACAAATGATCTACCTCCAACAAGGTGTACAGTAGAGTCTGACAACCGCTTTTGTCTGTGATCAGTACATGTACACATTGTGGCATAGGCACACCAGCACGTATACATGATCAGTCTCAAATGTATACACATAAGCACATGCACACAAACACATTATAACTTTGCTATTACAAGAATAAAACCATAATTCAGATATGATACTATTTTTAAAGAACAAAATAAGGCTATACATTTGCCTAAGTAAACTATGGAGTTAAAGAATTTGAGTGGGTAATAAATGGAAGAAGCGCTTAGGACTTCTAAGAATACATTTGCCTCTTTACACTATGTTCCTCTTATAATTCTGTTATCTCTCAGATATTATCTCGCCAAGAGACATAAAAGAACATGGAATTCTCCAGAACCCAAAATTTGATTCAGATTTACACAGAAAATTGGTTTGGGCCAATAATGATGGTGCATGTTATATACATAATACTTTGTACAGTTATTTTGGAGCGGCGCTCCACTGCACTGAATATATTACATAATATGCACCATGTATTTTATATTTCTTATAAATTATCAGAATCATTATGAAATTTGAAATTCACTCAGTTGTATGTGAGTAGAATAGTATTTTGTTTACACAAAATTTACTAATTATATATTATTTGAGAATTTTATACCATGAATTTTGATCAGATTCACCCATACTGAACTCCTCTTAAATCCTCCCCTGTGTTTCTACTTACCAAATTTGTTTTCTCTGACTTTTTCTTTTAAACCTGGTTAGCCTAATATTGGCTACAAGTACCCTTGGGTGTCAGACATGCTCCAGAATATGGTAAACTACCAGAAGGTGTACCTTTACAGAAAACTCACTCTCCCCTCCTAGATGATACCAGTTGCCAACAACTCCTCAGTTCTGGCTAGGAACCATACCTCCTCTACATCTCCATGTTGGGGTTTGTCTGGCTTGAGCTTGCACAGGCCTTGTGCCAGCTGTCACAGTCACTATCATTCTCCGTGTTTAGGAGACATTGTTTCATGACAGTCATCCATCACCTCGAGTTCTTACACTCTTTCCAGTTCTTCTCCAATGATACCTAAGCCTTACTGGGTGATGATGGGGTAACACGCTCAAATGAAGAATGACACTCCACAGTCTCATATTGTGCAGAGATTGATGATCTGTGGGCTGCTGGGCTAACTGTCATCTACTTAAGAAGATTCTCTAAAGAGGGCTCATAGATTCACTGACCTCTCTTTATATTATATTATACGATATTATAATATAATAACAACATTTCTCCTTCCCTTTCCCTCCTTCCAAAAGCTTCCATATACCCTAGCATGGACACTTTTACATTTATGACCTACTTTTTCATACTGATTCTTTATATACCTGATATGAAAAATGAAAAAATCAGAATTTCAAGATTCAAATATACTTGAATTTTTCCTTTGATTATGATTATCAAAATTATGGTCAAATCTATTTTGAATTTCTGAACATGGTAATTAATTTAATGCAATTATACATAGTGAAGTATTTATAACATTGTGACTAACATAATCCAATATCCAGAATTCATTCTCTTTATGATGTCCTATTCTCCAGTGTTTTGTCTTCTCCAAACTCTGGATTTAGCAGAATAACTGTTCTCTCTTCATTGGGATTTCAGATTTTTCAGTCTCAATAAAAAGTTGGAGGCCTCACAATTACATGCTCTAGACCCTTACTCTTCTCCATCCACAATCTATCTAAATTTGTCCGTTCTAGCTTCTATACGTACTCTGAATTTATTCTGTAAACACCTGATTGACATATTTCTTTCCTTTGATGCCATTAGTTTTGGTTTGTTTTTGTTGTTGTTGTTGTTTTCTTATACAGATTTTTTTTCAGTTTTTCATCCCAAGCAATATTTTTAAAAATGTATTTCTGTTAAGTAGAAAGCCAAGACTCAGTGCAGTGTGCAAGGCATTCATTTTAGCCTTGGTATTCATTTTAGGAATGGCATTCTTGTATGTCTTCCTATTCACTTGATACTTTTAATGCCAATAATTAAGTGTACCAAGCTCCATTATTTCTAAATCTCTGATAGTTTATGTATTTTGCACATGCACATATGCACTTTGAGTGATGAAATCCTGACTGCACTTGCTAGACTAATCCTTTGCCACTGTGCTACATCCCACACTGATAGTTTAGTTACCCCAGTCCTGTTCATATAAGCACACAATACTTTCCCATTGCCATGTAGCTCTAATAATTCATGGGGGAAAATACATGCTATGCCATGTATATGATCTTCGGTGATTTGGATGTGGGCATGGAACATAATTGCTTAAAAGTTTAGAGGAGATAGCGAATACCATTGTTCAGAATTGGTAAACCAGAATGCAATGTTTAGCTCAGTCCTTTGAATTTCATTTGTGTGTGTGTGTGTGTGTGTGTGTGTGTGTGTGTGTGTGTGTGTGTATTTGCATGCTTGGGCATAAAGATATGTGTGCTTGACTATAAGAGTTTGTGTTGGTGCATGTGTTTTCAGGCCCACAAGAAAATGTGTGAAGACCAGAGCAGAAGTCCATCTCAGCTGCTTTTTCTTAAAAATCCATTCACTTTCACTTTTAAGATGGTCTCTCTCTAGGACCAAATAGACAAAACAGATTTGCCAGTGAGGCCTAGGACTCTACCTGTTTCCATTATCCCAGCTTTTTGATTCAAATGATTTCAACATTCTGGGATCATGGTCTCCAGCTTTTTATTGTCTAGGCTATCTTGTTTGCTCTGCTTCTCTTTTTTGATCTGAAAGTTTGAGTGTTACACAAGAAAGAATGTTATTCTTGCCTCTGAATGAGCAAAGCTATAAGTGCAGCAATTGCATCACTGTTTCTGTGCACCCACAGGAAGAAGTCCTTCCCACTTTTAGAAACCATTATAATTATACATTTAGAACTACTGAAATCTCTTCTAGACAGGTCATCAAATGACAATATATGATTTTATCAATGCTATTCAGCCCTTCTAGTCACTCAGAAAGCTTTACATTTAAAATCAGAGTACGGATATTTAACAGCAATTTGCTTGTTTTATAAAAACCTGCACAATCCATTTTAATTATATTTTTTATGTATTTTGTGTATATTTTGTGTACATGTGTGAGTATGCATGTATTTTTCAGTATTAGAGATAGGATTTAGGTTTTCATAAGGTCAAAACCCAACAGTTTATTCATAAATGTAGTGGCATGAATAACTTATTATGATCTCAATTCCCTTACCTTTAAAGAGAAAGAATAAAATTGGGTAGCCCACTTAAAAGTTTATGATACATAACATTTCCACAGGATTTAGAACCGCAAAGCTAATCATGTTACTTCTTCATGATGATCAGAGACATGGGTATTGTTTTCATAGTTCTATGCACTTTGAAAGTTAGACTGCAACCTCCTCATCTCAAAGATCAATTGATCAAATTGTGTTCAAACTACTTCCAAAATTAAGAAACACTTTCCAGAAACACTTCTGTCATTCTTTATGATAAAAACTTAGCATAACTAGATAATGAATATGAAAAGTGGTATCCGACTCCTTTTTTGAATAACAAAGGTAAAAATGGACAGAACAAATCTAGAAACCCATGTGCTTTAAAAATCACTTATTCATAAAAACTTTCTCACTTATGGATGTTAATATTTCTGGATTCCTGAGCTACACAAGATGCATTCTTCATTTGTTCCCTATTTTGAAAAAAAGCATAGAACTCTTTCAATTGCATTCATTAAAGGAAACATAAGCTCATAAACTGAGAGTAGCACAGAAGCATCATAGCAAGTTAAAAATGTACTAAAAAAATGGAAAAAGTTTTCCATGTTTCTTAACTGGGAAATTATAATCTGATTTATCTAAATGAATGTAGTGCATACCCTGATTTTGCTCAGTATGCATAAATGATTTTAAGTTCTGAGTATTAAGTTCTAAGTATTAATGATAAAACACTGTTGAGTTGACTTGAAATCGCCTAAAATTACTTAAATTACCTCATTCTTAGTATCATGATTTATTTCTAAAAGTTAAATCTTTGAGTAAGTTAACAAAGAAGCCTCATGTCCCTAACCTAATAATTAAAATGTGTTATTGCTACATTTTAAAGAGAAATATCATATGGCTTACATCACAACACATTTCTACATACATCACATTACGTAGAACATTTGTTGGACTTATCAGTGGAAAAATGTCTTTACACTGTATACTTTGTCCAAAGAATAGATTGTTTGGGAGTCATATAGAGATATATATGACAGTTATTGAAAACTTGTATCATCTATTTATAATTCAATCTATTTACAATACAATTTATGTGTAATTTTATATAAATTCTAGAGTTTCTATTTTAGTCTTTGATTATTAAAAGAAAGCTACATGAAATGGAAGTAAACAGCTTTAAATGATTGACCTATTGCAGCTAAGTTTAATTTATTCCAATGTTGATAATAGCTTTTATATTACTTGTATAAATTATTGATGATTGCAGAGAGTAATTAATATCAATTCACACATAATTAACAATAAAATATTGATATATTCTTAAAACTTTCTAAGAAGGTCATTACTAACATTGCATATTTTCTTCTTTTTCTGTTCAAGGACCATTGGAAGACAGATTTTTGTATTTGCCTGTTGGCTGATGTTTGACTTTTGCCATTTATACAAACCTAATGTAAAATGCTATAGAAAAGGAAATGGGTGCTTCCAGCTTTCCTACTAACACAAGAAAGATGACGGACTCTAATACTCTTAGTCATTGACATTTACAACTATGATTTTGTTTTTAATACAGGGCAGTGAGCAATGTACTTAAGGCTTCAGAGAATGCTTTATGGCATACATTAAAGGTGAATCACTTTTTTACTAGATTTATTAGCTAGAGGAATTGTAGTCTCAAGAGAAAACTTAGTTTTAACCCAAGGAGTGCTCCTTATGTTTATTTCCGTTCAAATTCTCAGCAGGACTCAACCATGCTAAATGTCCTCTTCCGGGGTCTGAATTTCCTTTCCCAGCTGGTTCTGCCACCTTGGGTACTGACAGAGTACTCATTAACAAACCTAATTGATTTTTATTAATTATCTGTGGTATGATCTTTTCATTGTTTCCCCCCTAGTATCTGAGCTTATTAACTCTAAACACACACACACACACACACACACACACACACACACACACACACACAGTATAATTAGTCCTAAAGAAACTTTGCAATAATGAAATCAAATATATAGATTGATTGCATAAATAAAAATGTAATTTTTAATTGTCTAGATTTGTAAACTTATAAACATTTATTAAATAGAACTAAGGAGAAATATTGTGCAGAGTGGCTTTCAAAAAGCAATTAAAATATTAGTTATGAAGAACTGTAAAATCATGTATTTAAATTGTAATGGTGAGATCAAATGAATTCAAATGGAAAAGCCTGAGAACAAATTCAGAGCAGTGAAGGAAGTGGTGACCCTAAAGCCGTCCTTAGTCCTTAATATAATATCCTAATGTAAATCAATGTAAAATGTGTCGTTAAACTTGTATTAAGCCCATGTAAATAACAGAAAGTATATTTAGACACATTATTTGAATAGTTTAACTGAAAGTAATATGGAGGTGTTAGTTGAGAATATGGTGATTAGGATGAAGGTGTTCAGACTGAAGTACCTCTTCAATCATTTTCAATGCTGGCATTATTTTCTTAATTGCTATAATACCCAGATTCTTTACTTGTTCTATGAGATCTTGAAAATATATTGATCATAGAAACTAAGGTTAGTGTTGAGTAAATGCCTACAAGATAAAGAGTCAATATTGACATGTAATGACTATCGTATTCTTTATATCAACCAGTCTTGCATCTACAGGTTCACTTGAATATCAAATATAAATTAATCTATTCTGTTGTATGATATTTTACATTAAGCTGTTCCCATGGTTTAGACCAGTTTAATGTTGGCCAGTCCTCCCTCCAGCCCAAAAATAATGCCCCAATCATTCAGAACGTAACGTGTGAAATGATTAGCTCCTCTTTGGCACCATTTTCCTGATTATGTTCCACATGTAACCACTACACGTTCAAATAATTCCTTCTCTGTAATATTTAAAGCAGTGTGTTATCTTCATCACCTTGGGTTTTCTGAAACCGATCCACCTATAATAAAGTTTTAAACAAAAGCACTTTCTTTACCAATCTGTGTATTTCACTTTCTATAAAATATATGTGTGCAGTAGGAAGCAAACACTTCAGAATCCAATCAGTACCAGTTATCTTGACCAATGATTTATTGATAGTATTGCTTCTCATCACTAAAAGTTCTAAGTAGAAGCACAACAGATTGTTTCTTTATTTTCAGTACCTCATTAAATAATTTGCATTGAACAATTTCTTATGTGATGGAGACCTATACTAAATATTAAAAATAATTGCAAACAGTGATTAAGGTGTGTTATTTCTTTATCAGAGAAGTGGAGGCAAGTATTGCTAGTGTTAGAGCTACAGAAATCTCTTCCCCAACACATGATCCTTTCAAAATATAACTTTTCAAAGACAGCCAAATCTACTTTAAAAGATAAGTGTCTATTAATAAATGCACCCAGAGCTCTTGGTGTATCTGATCTCTGTAAGCATGCTAGGATCATTGTCAATATCATCTGATAAAGTGAAGCACGCTTCAGTGATCACAAATATCTTCTGATCTGTAGAAACATGTTTTAGTGATCCCCAATGTCACCTGATAGAACGCAATGGTTATCACTAATGACACTAGATCTGCATAAGCATGTTTTAGGGTAATCTGCAAATACATTTTATAGTGACCACCAATGTCAAGTCATCTTTTATGATAGAAATCTTCAAATGTATGAGCACAACAAAGTAAAGTGTTTCAGAAAGGGGAAAATGTTTCAGTTTCCTGGGGGAAAAGTCTTTATTTAACAGGGAAAAAGATGAACTAGAGAAATACATTACAGAAAGTTAACAATTTCACCCTGATGGAATAACAGAATTTTTGATGTTCTTTTGTTCACTTACTGTGTTTGTGTCACTACTTTTGAAATTTAGTTTATTTCTTTTAATTATTTTCAGAAGATAATAGAGTAATGAACGGTTATTGTATGATTAAAAAATAAAATTCAGACAATATTGTAAACCTTCATTATGGGTAAATGGTATGTCAATAGTGAGGATTTACAGGAAGAGATTTGGGGTCATAAATTCTTTGTTTTTACTTTTGTCCTGCTTTTTAAACCAGATGCTAGATGCTTGGATGTGGGAGAGGAGCTCTGAATACATATATTAAATAAAGTCAGAATGAGAAGAAGAAAGGCACTGATTATAGATCATACTAGGCACTAAGAAAGGAACCAACTACTCTGCCTGTCGTTAGTGCACAATATGTGTGATGAGTTATATGTTTGTTTGCTTTTTGTTGACCTATATACAATAATGTTTACTATGAAAATATACAGTAATCTCTCCTTTTCATATCTTTAAATGTTTATCTCAAACAAGGGTAAGACACTCTCAAGACAAAAATAGATGAAATTGTGCTGTTATATTGTTGCTTGTTTATCGGGCTCTTCCCTTTAAACATTAAAAATGATCCTCCGACCATAGCTCAACACACTTTAGTGGACATTAAAACTCTACTTAAAATGTGAAAATTTTCTTTCACCAATTTCCTAACAGTGCAATTTCCTTTGCTCTGATTTCTTCATGTTTTCAAGGAGAAAAAACTGTACTGAATAAATTAACTTATAACAACAGAACATGGATTGATAATTATTTAATGGGACACCTGCAGGGACCAGTGTTTCAACTTATAAATAAGTCTTTCCTGGCAGACTTGCAGGCAGTGTGAGATAACGAAATTAGCACAGGAGTAGTACTACTATTTCACAGTGAGAGGAAAGGCTAGCCTAATTTTGCAGAAATTCGAACATGAATAAATTTACAATTAAATTTTATATGTCGTATGATTTTAAATAAAGTTATACTTAAAACTTCATGTAAAAACAGAAAATAAATCACTCAATTAATAAAAAATATACAAAAATCTAAGGTATGTAATACATTTGAAATAATAAAATCTAAAAGTAAGAGAAAAATCTTACTACAGATAGAAACATTTTAAAATTACTATTACATCAGGCATGATTTTTAAATTAAATTTTAAACTGATTATTATTTAAAAATCTATTATCTATAATACACACCCCACAAAATATACATGGCAGATATTTTAAAGGAAGTGTTTCTCTAAATGATCGATAAGGCCTCTGACATATACAACATTTATCTCTGCCAATCAAAATGATTTGCTTTCATTTATGTCTGTTTATCTGCAATGTACTAATTTTATAATATTCCTAAGCAACTAATGTGTGCTGAGACAATATTGTTTGTTTAGAAGGAACTTTTGATGGGTTAGTTATTACTATAATGTGCCATATCATCTGTCAAATAACATAACTAAAATGGAGAGGCACAAAAATAATCAACCAAACACTGTTATATCCCTCTAGAAGACTTTTTTCTTTCATCTGAAAACTGTATCATTGAATTCCACATTGTTTCATTTCTATCATGCCCTGAAAAAGAGAATCCTATTTGTTGTCATGAGTAATATTTTGGTGCCTCATATATGTGCAATTACACAATATTTGTGTTTTGTGTGTGGGCTATTTTTCTTTCCATCCTACTCTCCAGAATCGCCCATGTTGTCACATAAAGTAAAATTGCATTTTATTGTGAACAACATCCCACTTTTAAAATGTGAAGCATCTTTTTCCACCTGAAGCTACTTCTATAACTGGGCTAATTTCATTGATGGTATGATGAGTTTGAAATGCAAACAGACCTCTAGGATCCCGATTTTTCTTCTTTGGATATCTAGGAAGTAGGGATTTGAGGTGATTTGGTAGCATACTTTTTTTAATTTCTAAAGTGAGTATACATATTGGCTGCATTATTTAACTCTCTCATAGATATCAAATGAAGTTTCAGTTTCTCTCACTTATCTACACCACTGCTGATTTTGTTTCTGAATAGAAGCTTTCCTTACAAGTGTGAGTTGATTGTGCTTTTGACTTGTATTTCCCTTGTGATTAGTGATGTTGAATACCTTTTATGTGCTTGTTTCTCATTTGTAGTTGTTTGTTGTTGTTTGTAGTTGTTTGTTGTTGTTGTTGTTGTTTAAGAAATGTGTCTTCAGGTCTTTTGTTCATATTAACAGAATTGTTGTTTGCTTCTGGGTATTACTAGACCTCATGCATTTTGGAAATTGTACAAATTGTCCACTGTTCTGTAGCGAGCTTTTTGCTCTCTGATTATTTCTTCTAGTCTGTGAAATTCTTCAGTTTGATATAATCTTGCTTATTCATTTCTGCTTCTTCTGTTGGCTTACTTTCAGTGTCATGTTAATTAAAATATGGATTAACTTATTGATTTGTTTTCACTTGTGAATTTTTATTCTGCAAATGTGAGTTTGATTTTAGATTTATATCCTAGGTGTTTTTAAAATTAATTCTGTGACATATAAATGTCCAGTCCCAACATTTTCACATAGACATGTTTTTGCAGCAACACTCTTGACACACGTGTTAAAGTTAACTCTGTATACATAGGATTATTTCTAAAATTTTTATTCCATTCCACCAATTTATATTGTTTTCTACATAATTGCCATTGGTGGAGCTAAATTGTATTCTATTAAGCATATCCTGCTCAAAAACAAGGTGCATCTTGTGGAAACTACATGGCTGAAGAATAAAATACTTTTAATGTAAGATGGAGTGATAGAGTATATAATGTCTAAATGTTGCTACTTTTTATGCCTATGTGTACGTCAAATATTGTGCAGTGTGCCAGTGATTTCTCTGTCAGATCATAAAAATTTCTGACATTTTGAGTTTAACTTTTCATTAATATATCAACATTTTAGCTGTAATTTTTAGGCTCTGTGTACTTTACAGGAAGGTATACAGGGATGCAATCACGGTGATTATCAGTGCTTTCTCAAGTTACCCTGAATGCATTGTGTAACACATACAATATAGAATCCATGTCTGAGTTCAGAGGATCTTAGATATCTCACTTACTAACACATTCACATATGATTCATCGATGATTTCCACCTAATACTAAATAACTAGTGCTGGAGGACAGATCTCCAAAATTACAGTCACTGACAAATTTTAAAATGTATCCAATGCTTTTCTATTATTGTCATCAAAAGTTACATTATAAAAAGAATGAAAACTATTATAACTTTTATTTTTAATTATATTGTGTATTTTGAAAACCTTTTCACCTGATACCCGTGGAAAAGGAAATTGAACCCAAGGAGACCAATATATAAACAAGGAAATAATTATATGTCTAACAAAAACATGCAAAAAATGAGAACTACATGATGCACTGTTGCATTTTATACAAAGCTTAGTATATGATCACCTTATACAATGTTAATAAGAATAGTAGGAAATTCAAGTCATAATCACAAATTGCATCTGATATGAATAGCTTTCAGCAATTTTAGATTTGAATGGCAGGGGTTGTTTTGGCTGTAGTTTTTGTTTGTTTTTAAATTATCTAATATAAATTATGAAGCAATGATTTTAACAGAAAGAAACATTAATAGAAACTGTTCATTTAAGATTTATTTTAAGAGAAAATGGAAAGGAAGTTATTCTGTGGTAGAGAAGGAGACTACACAGGACAAGGAGAATATTCTGTCTTTAATGTCATAATTCTGATTATTCATTGGATAATACTAAATAAAGTAACTATAGAAATGTCTCATCATGATTTACAGCAATTGTGTACCTCCAGTTACTACCTATTGTACATACATACTCTGATATATTGTGGAATTGAAGGGAGTCATGCTAATTGTAAAAAAAAAAAAAGGAAAGAAAAAAATCAATGAATCTGTTTAGTTAACTCTTGAAAAGTAACTAATCTGGAAAAAAAGAATAAGAAAAATAGGTAAATGTTATTCTTTTTGTTTTATGGCAGTCATAACTCTATCAGAGTTCTAGAAGGGGCCTAATTTCTACTTTTTGCATGACAAGTACCCAGATGTTACATTGCCACTGAATTCTATGATCATGTTAGCCTATTTACTATCATTGTCATTGCTCTTGTTCAGCTAATTTTTGGGCCATCATGGTGATGAGATTTGATGTGTGCTGCTTCTGTGACAGCAAGCAGACACAATCTCAAAACATTACATGCTTATCGCCCTGTACAAAGCTTAAGTCCAAGTGGATCTAGGACCTCCACATCAAACCAGATACACTCAAACTAATAGAAGAAAAAGTAGGGAAGACCTTCAAACTTATGGGCACTGGAGAAAATTTCCTGAACAAACTCCAATGGCTTATGCTCTAAGATCAAGAATTGACAAATGGGACCTCATAAAATTGTAAAGCTTATGTAAGGCAAAGGACACTGTCATTAGGACAAAACAGCAACCAACAGATTGGGAAATATCTTTGCCAGTCCTACATCCAATAGAGGGCTAATATCCAACATATACAAAGAATTCCAGAAGTTAGACTCCAGAGAGCCAAATAACCCAATTTTAGAAATGGGGTACAGAGCTAAACAAAGAATTCTCAACTGAGGAACAATGAATGGCTGAGAAGCACCAAAGAAACGTTCAACATCTTTAGTCATCAGGGAAATGAAAATCAAAACAACACTGAGATTCCACCTCACACCAGTCAGAATGGCTAAGATAAATAACTCAGGTGACAGCATGCGCTAGCAAGGATGTGGAGAAAGAGGAACACTCCCCCCTTGTTGGTGGGATTGCAAACCAGTACAACCATTCTGGAAAACAGTCTGGAGGTTCCTCACAAAATTAGACATTCTACTACCTGAGGACCCAGCTACACCTCTCCTGGGCATATACCCAAATATGTTCCAACATACAACAAAGATAAATGCTCCATTATGCTCATACAAGCCTTATTTATAATAGCCAGAAGGTAGAAAGAACCCAGATGCCCTTCAACAAAGAAATGGATTCAGAAAATGTGGTATATCTACACAATGGAATATTACTCAGCTATCAAAAACAATGATTCATGAAATTCATAGGCAAATTGATGGAACTAGAAAATATCATGTTGAGTGAAGTAACCCAATCACAAAAGAACACACATGGTATGCACTCACTGATAAGTGGCTATTAGCCCAAAATCTGTGATTATCCATGATTAAATCCAGAGACCAAGTGAAGTTCAAGAAGAACGACCAAAGTGTGGATGCTTTTGTTCTTCTTAGAAAGGGGAACAAAAATTTACATAGGAGGAGGTACAGAGACAAAGTTTGGAGCAGAGACTGAAGGAAAGGCCATTCTGAGATTGCCCCGCCTTGGGATCCAGTCCATATACATAAAGCAACCAAACCCAGTCACTATTGCAGATACCAAAAGGTGCATTCTGACAGGAGCCTGATTTAGCTGTCCCCTGTGAGACTCTGCAAGATCATGACAAACACAGAGGCAGACTCTAGCAGCCAACCATTGAACTGAGAGCCAGATGTCCTTTGGAGGTCTTAGAGAAAGGATTGAAGTAGCTTGAGGGTTTTGCAACCCAATAAGAACAGCAATACCGACCAGCTAGAGCTCCCAGGGACTAATCCACCATCCAAAGTTCATATATGGACAGACCCATGATTTCAGCTGCATATGTAACAGAGGATGGCTTTTTGGGCATCAGTGGTAGGAGAAACCCTTGATCCTGCCTAGGCTAGATGCCCCATTGTAGGGGAATGTGAGGGTGGAGAGGCGAGAAGAGGTAAGTGGATGGGTGAGTGGTGGAACACTTTCATAGAAGCAGGGGGAGTGGGATGCAATAGGGGGTTTATAGACAGGAAACTGGGAAAGGGGATAACATTTTAAATGTAAATAAAAATATATACAATAAAGAAAACACTACCATCACATTTTTCACTATGTTTAATTTATAATTGAATGTATTACTCATAGAAATCAGGTTTTGGCTGTGACTGCATGCCTCAAACAGTCATGTTTACTTGCTTCTTGGTATGTTCCATTTCAATCGAGCATCATTTCATGAAACATTTCTCCAAGTATGTGACTGTGGGCATGTGTTTGGTGATTTTGAGAGAATATGGAATAATTGTGAATATCTGCTTTGTAATAATCACATATTGAATGACACATAATTGGCCATATATTGCTCCTCTGTCCTGTTATACTAAGTAAAATAGGATGCGTCTAGCAATAAACTAGAGTAGTAACTGAATTACCTCAATAAAGGACTTCACAAGAAATGAAAACTTTCAATTCCAGTATCACAATATCATGTACAGGGAGTAAGAAAAAATAATTGTTTCTGAATTTCTGTGCTCTCCTCTGCCTGCTAATTCTATTGAGCTGCCAGGCAGCTGAACTGAAAAGGGTGAAATGGCTACACCACGAAGCAAATACTCAGACTTTGGAAAAGTAATTTTGGGCATGCAGAAAACCTGAGTCAACTCTGAAATTTTAGCACAAATTTAGCAAAATTGCATCCCCTCACTATTTGTCTGCTTTCTGTCTTTTCAAGAAGGACCAGGCTTACATAAGAACTACCAAATCCAATGGAAAAAAATGACAGTTTTCAAAGCAGTATACAAATGTATACATGTATCTGTATTATAAACATAACTTACTCTATATGATACCAAGGTGTAGTTGTTGTTTTTTTTAAATATATCTGTGATGCTTTGAATGAGAAATGTGCCCACAGGTTTTTCTCTTTCTTTTTCTTGGATATTTTATGTATTTACATTTCAAATCTTTTCCCATTTCCCCTCTCTCCCTTTGCTTCAATTAGTATGCCCTAAATCCCGCCTACCACCTCCAAACTCAAAACCCTAACATTAACCTACACTGAGGAAACGTGTCTTCATAGGAACAAGGGGTTTTTATCCTAATGATGCTGTAAAATGCCATCCTCTGCTACATATGTGGCTGGATTCATGGGTCCCTCCATGTGTACTCATTGTTCAGTGGTTTATTCCCTGGGAGCTCTGGTGGGGTCTGGTTTGTTGATATTGTTGTTCTTCCTATGGGGTTGAAAACCCCTTCAGCTCCTTCAGTCTTTTCTCTAACTGCTCCCATTGAGTCCCCTTGTTCAGTCCAATGATTAGCTGCAACCATTCTCATCTGTATCACTAGGGTTCTGGCAGAGCCTCTCAGGAAACACCCATAACTGGTTCCTGTCAACAAACACTTCTTGGCATCAGCAATAGTGACTGGGTTTGGTGGCTTTACATGGGATGGATCCTCAGGTGGGACAGTCTATGGATGAACTTCTGTTCAGTCCCTGCTCCACACTTTGTCCCTGTATTTCCTCCCTTGAGTATTTCATTCTCCCTTCTAAGAAATAATGAAGCATGCATATTTTTGTCGTCCTTCTTCTTGAGCTTCATATGATCTTTGAATTTTTTCTTAGGTATTCCAAGCCTTTGGGCTAATATACACCTATCATTGAGTGCATACTATGTGTTTTCTTTTGTGACTGGGTTACCTTACTCAGGATGATATTTTCTAGTTCCATTCACTTGCCTAAAAATTTCAAGTAGTTGTTGTTTTTAATAGCTGAGTATTATTCCATTGTGTAAACATACTCCATTTTCTCTATCTATTCCTCTGTTGAAAGACATGTGTTTTCTGTCTAGCTTCTGGCTATAATAAATAAGGTTGCTATGAACACAATGGAGCATGTGACCTTGTTAAATGTTGAAGCATATTTTTTGGTGTATGCCCAGGAGTGATATAGCTGGGTCCTCAGGTAGTACTATGTTAAAATTTCTGATAGATTAACAAAATGTTTGTACCAGCTTGCAATCCCACCAACAATAGAAGAGTGTTACTATTTCTCCACATCCTCACCAGCATCTACTGTCACCTGAGATTTTTATCTTAGCCATTCTGACTGGTGTGAAGTGGAATCTCAGGATTGTTTTGATTTGCATTTCCCTGATGACTAAGAACGTTGACTATTTCTTTAGGTGCTTTTCAGCCATTTGGCATTCCTCAGTTGAAAATTCTTTGTTTAGCTCTGTATCCCCATTTTATTAGGATTATTTGTTTCTCTGGAGTATAATTTCTTGAGTTCTTCATATATATTAGATATTTGCCCTCTATCAGATATAGGATTGGTAAAAACCATTTTACAATAGGGTGGTTGCTGTTTTGTCCTATTGATAGTATCCTTTGCCTTACAGAACCTTTTCAATTTTATGAGGTTCCATTTGTAGATTCTTAGAGCATAAGCAATTGTTTTGTTCAGGAAATTTTCTCCTGTGCCCGTATGTTAGAGGCTCTTCCCCACTTTTTCTTCAATTCATTTCAGTGTCTGGTTGTATGTGGAGGTCCTTTTACCCAATTGAGTTGAAATTTTGATGGGCATTGCATTGAACCTGTAAATTGCTTTTGGAAAGGTGGCCATTTTTCCTATATTAATCCTGCCAATCCATGAGCATGGGAGGCCTTTCCATCTTCTGAGATCTTCTTCAAATTCTTCAAATTGGTTTTCAATAAGGTGATAAGAATGGGTCAATTTGCATTCTTCTACATATTGACCTCCTGTTGAACCAGCACAGTTTGTTAAATATGCTGCCTTTTTTTCCCACTGGGTAGTTTCATCTTCCTTGTCAAAAATCAAGCGACCTTAGGCATGTGGGTTCATTTCTGGGACTTCAATTCCATTCCATTGATCTACCTGCCTCTCTCTGTACCAATACCAGTATCACACAGCTTTTTTTGTTTATTTGTTTGTTTGTTTGTTTGTTTTAATCTGGATCACTCTGTAATACAGCTTGAGGTCAGGGATGCTGATTCCCCCAGAAGTTCTTTTATTGCTGAGAATATTTTTTGCTATCCTGAGTTTTTTGCTTTTCCAAATAAATTTGCAAATTGCTCTTTCTATTTCTTTTAAGAATTGAGTTGAAATTTTGATGGGCATTGCATTGAACCTGTAAATTGCTTTTGGAAAGGTGGCCATTTTTCCTATATTAATCCTGCCAATCCATGAGCATGGGAGGTCTTTCCATCTTCTGAGATCTTCTTCAAATTCTTTTTCAGATATTTGAATTTCTTGTCATACAGATCTTTCACCTTCTTGGTTAGAGTCATTCCAAGGTATTTTATATTATTTGTGGCTATTAGGGAAGGTATCGTTCCCCTAATTTCTTTCTTAACCTGTTAATCTGTTGAGTAGAGGAAGGCTACTGATTTGTTTGAGTTAATGTTGTATCCATCTACATTGCTGAAGTTGTTTATCAGCTGTAGGAGTTCTCTGGTAGAATTATGGTAGTCACTAAACTATACCATCATATCATCTGCAAATAATATTTTGATTTTTTTCTTTCAAATTTGTGTCACATTATCTCCTTTAGTTGTCAGATTTCTCTGCACTGAACTCTGAGTATTACATTGAATAGGTAGGGAGAAAGTGAGCACCCATGTCTAGACCGTGATTTCAGTGGAATTGTTCAGGTTTATATAGTGGATTACAGTGATAGATTTCCATTTATTGAACCATCCCTGCATTCCTGGGATGAAGACTACTTGATCTCAATGGATGATCATTTTGACGTGTTCTTGGATTCTATTTGCAAGAATTTTATCGAGTGTTTTTTGTCGATATTATTCTTAAGGGAAATTGGTTTGAAGTTCTCTTTGTGGGTCATTGTGTGGTTTAGGTATAAGCATAATTGTGGCTTCATAGAAGGAATTAGGTAGTGTCCTTTCTGTTTCTATTTTGTGGAATAGTTTGGACAGTATTGGTGTTAGGTCTTCTATGAAGGTCTGATTGAATTCTGTACTAAACCTGTCTGATCCTTGGATTTTCTTGGTAAGAAGACTTTTAATAGCTGCTTTTATTTCTTTAGGAGTTATGGGACTGTTTAGATGGTTTATCTGATCCTGATTTAAGTTTGGTACCTGGTATCAGTCTAGAATTTGTCCATTTCATCCAGATTTTCCAGTTTTGTTGAGCATAGGCTTTTGCAGTAGGAATTAATAAATTTATGAATTTCCTTTGATTCTATTGTTATGTCTCCCTTTTCATTTCTGATTTTGCTAATTTCAATAATTTCCTCTGTGCCCTCTAGTTAGTCTGGCTAAGGGTTATCAATCTTGTTGATTTTCTCAAAAGACCAGTTTCTGGTTTTATTGATTCTTTATATTGTTCTTTTTGCTTCTACTTGGTTGATTCCAGCCCTGAATTTCATTATTTTCTGTCATCTACTCTTCTTGGGTGAATTTGTTTCTTCTTGTTCTAGAGCTTTCAGGTGTGCTGTCAATCTCTTATTGTATGCTTTCTCCAATTACTTTTTGGAGGCACTCAGAGTTTTCCTCTTAGCACTGCTTTCTTTGTATCCTATAAGTCTGGGTATTTTGTACTTTAATTTTATTAAATTCTAGAAAGTCTTTAATTTCTTTCTTTTTTTTTTTTTTTGCTTGACCAAGTTATCATTGAGTAGAGTATTGTTCAACATCCACACATGTGTGGGCTTTCTATTGTTTTGTTGTTATTGAAGACCAGCCTTAGTCCATGGTGATCTGATAGGATGCATGGGATTATATCATTCTTCTTGTATCTATTGAGGTCTATTTTGTAACCAATTATATGGTCAGTTTTTGAAAAGTCACCATGAAGTGCTGAAAAGAAGGTATATTGTTTTAGGATGAAATTTTCTATAAATACCTGTTAAAATTTTTGGTTCAGAACTTCTGTTAGTTTCTAGGCATCTCTGTTTAATTTCTGTTTCTATGATCTGTCCATTGATGAGAGTGTTGTTGAAGTCTCCCACTATTACTGTGTGTGTTGCAGTGTATGCTTTGAGCTTTAGTAAAGTTCCTTTTATGACTGTGGGTGCCCTTGCATTTGGAGCATAAGAGTTCAGAATTGAGTTCATCTTTATAGATTTTTCCTTTGATGAGTATGAAGTATACTTCATTCTCTTTTTTGATAACTTTTGGTTGAAAGTCAATTTTATTCAAGAGTAGAACGGCTATTCCAGCTTGATTCTTGGGATCATTCCTTTGAAAAAAAATTTCCCAGTAGTGTCTGTCTTTTTCACTAAGGTGAGTTTTCTGTATGCAGTAACATGCTGCGTCCTGTTTATGTATCCACTCTGTTAGTCTATGTCTTTTATTGGGGGAATTAAGAGATATTAAGGAATAACAATAATTGTTTTCTATTACTTTTGTTGTTAGAGCTGGAATTATGTTGTTCTTGAACATTTGATGTTCAGTTGATGAAACTGCTTTGAGGTGTTTAGGAGTCACTGTCATGGCAGAAGTACATCATTGTGGGGAAATGATAACCTCGTCCCACTTCGGGTACCCTCTGTCTGTGGTCACTCTGCTTGCTTTTGAGGAGCTGCAATATGTGGACAAATTTAATCTTAGACTGTTGAAATCAAAACTTTTAATGCAGTCTGGGTATGTAGATGATATCTACAGTTGATTCATAAGTGTCAAATGAGCAATGTTATTACTAGCAAGAAGGTTTCTTGGGACCTTGCAGAATGAGAGCAGACTGAACAGGATGCTGACTAGGTTCCTGGGCTAGAGTCAGAACACTACCAGTTAGTATTTTGTGGAAGTACAAATTTCTGGACGTGAGTTAACATTAAGAATAACATTATATAAGATATGAAATGGTTTTCCTTTTTATTAATAATTTTGTTCACATTTCAAATGTTGTCTCACTTACTGGTCTCCCCTCTACAAACTCCCCACACTGTGCCCTTCCCCTTTGCGTCTAAGAGGGTGCTTCCACACCCACACACCCACTCCTCTCTCTAGCATCCCTCTTCTCTGGGGCATCCATTCTTTAATGAGACCAAAAGCCTCATCATTGGATTCTTGGGCCCTCTTGCATCCTGGTATCTGGGACTTTCTAGAGGTTCACCACCACCACCATCCCCTACCCCACACTGGACCCTATGTATTTTTCTAGTGTCTCTTCAGATACGTGGCCTTGCACCTTCTTTTCTCTCCTCTCTCCTACCCAGGTCCTCCCTCACCTCCCATAATTACTTTGATCCCTTTCTAAATGGGACTGAACATTCATACTTTGGCCTTCCTTCTTTTTAAGCTTTATATGGTGTATGAGTTGTATTGTGGATACTCTGAGCTTTTGAGCTAATAGCCACTTACCAGTGAGTAGATACCATGTATGTCTTTTTGCATCTGGATTACCTCACTTAAGATGTTATTTTCTAGTTCCATCCATTTGTCTGCAAAATCCATGAAGTCTTTGTCTTTAACTGCTGAGTAGTATTCCGTTGTGTAAATGTATCACATTTTCTGTATCCATTCCTCAGTAAAGGAATCTGGGTTATTTCCAGCTTCTGACTGTTGCAAATAAGACTCCTATGAACATACTGGATCACATGTCCTTGTGGTATGATAGAGCATCTTTTGGTATATGCCCAGTGATGGTATAGCTGGGTCTTCAGGTAAATCTATTTCTAAATTTCAGGGACAGCCAGATTGATTTCCAAATTGGTTGTACCAGCATGCAATCACACTAGCAATGGAGGAGTGTTCCTCTTTCTCCACATCCTCACCAGCATCTGCTCTCACCTGAGTTTTTGATCTTAGCTATTCTGTTTGGTGCAAGGTGGAATTTCAGGGTCGTTTGGATTTGCATTTCCCTGATGACTAAGGATTTTGAACATTTTTTTTTTAGATGCTTCTCTGTCATTTGAGATTCCTCAGTTGAGAATTCTTTGTTTAGGTCTGAATGCCATTTTTATATAGGGTTGTTTGGTTCTCTGTAGTCTAACTTTTTGATTTCTTTGTACATTTTGCATGTTAGCAATAGAGTTGGCAAAGATTTTTCCCAATCTGTATGGTGCCTTTTTGTCCTCTTGACAGTGTCTTTTGCCTTACAGAAGCTTTCAGTTTCATGATGTCCCATTTGCCAATTGGTGATCTCAGAGCCTGAGCCATTAGTATTCTGTTCAGAAAATTTTCTCCTGTGCCACTGTGTTCCAAGCTATTGTCTTCTTTCTCTTCTAGTGAATTCAGTGCATCTGGTTTTATGTGGAGGCCTTTTGAATAGACTATGTTTTATTCAAATGTTTTCATTTATGATTGAAGAGCAAAATATCAGGTTTAATGCATTATATCAGAGCATTTGAAAATAATCTCTGTCATACAAAGACAATGCTGCAAGGTAAAATGAAAAGTGGAAGAGACTTGAGAATAATGTGTTTGGGGTGAGGAAAAGAAGGGTATATTAGAAAGGATTTCCTCTTATGGAAATGCCTTTAAGAAATAATAGCTTTATATAACCTCTTTATATATTAAACAAATACAACTTATGCAATAATTAGAATATTTTTAAAACTAAATTAAGGTGAATAGTTTCTATACACCTACAAATGCTATGCAACAGTTCTAACAACTACCACTTCATATTTACTCAGTGCCTTTATTTCATCAGTCAGCAATTCTGCTGAGAATTCCCACTGATCATAGATCATTGTAAACAAAGGTTTTTGTTTTTTTCTTTTCACAGGAGTGATTCACTCCAGGGCAATAAACCGTAAATTGCTCCAAACTTAAGATTACTGGACTGTTTCATATTCATATTATATTCATATATACTATGTGTATACAGATACAGACAGAAATGTATACACACACATAAACACACACACGTACACACACACACACACACACACACACACACACATATATATATATGTGTTCTAGAATGTTGAATTTATTAAAGGGGAATAATCAACAAGTTGTTCCTAACTTGAGACTACTGAAATACTTCTGCTCACATATGCATTATGTATATATGAATGCACACACTTTCATATATATATACATATATATAGGCATACACACATATATAAATACTTTCTGTATATATAAACATGTATATGCTTAACTACTGAATGGTTCTTCATGCATATACACTAGTTAAACACACACACAAACACACACATATACATACATGTGTACAATAATGCTTCTAAGTGCACGTATGTTATGTGTATACACACATATGTGTGTATTTATGAATACATATTTATATTTATACATAAACACACATAAATATGCATGAAAATGTATATATACATGTATATCTGCATGTATATAAGTGTGTGTGTGCTAGAATGGTTCTGTATACATACACACTATGCGTATAGCAGAGACCACTAGTGTGCTTCAGTATTAAACATACACTAAGTATATACACATATATATCTTTAAGTATAGTTATCAGACCTTTTGAAAGACATTGATCCAAAATTAAAATAAATTCTCTGAGAGAGCCAGCAGTTCCTTTTTCCTAAATGTATACAACATAATTATATAGCTTAATAAGGATATGTCCAGAAACATAAATGTGTTTTACACATATGTCAAACCATAAAGTGGATGGGATTATTTGTGATATGTGTTATACTCTAATCTCTGCTTCTATCAAAAATAACATTTAATCCAGCTTCCTTCATTTGCTGTTTTTGTGTAGAGTTTAAGGAAACATCCGTTACCATGTACATATTTTGGTGCAAGCATCATGTTTTCATGGACTATTTCAGAGTTGCCATCTCTGATACTGTGTATAGTTGAGCATTTTGATCTGTTATCTGAGTAACTTCTTTTTCTTCCATACGCTTGTAAATTAGATTTAATTGTTAAGGAAAATAATATTTTATAGGTATTTATTATCTTAATTTTTTAACCAGTTGTAAAATAGATATAAAAAGCAACCATTGTTAAGATTTTTTTAAGTTTAAGAAAGTTTTTAGTTACTAAAAGTGAAATAGTTTTAAAAAGAAAAATTAAAACACCCGTATGCTTTCAAATACTATTTTTTAAATAAATGTGACTATAAAATTTTTGTACTGCTTCTTAGCAATTTTTTCTCTGACCAGTTCAAACAGATTAAGAATGTAATAATTAATACTTATTAAATGAAATAAAAATAGATGACAAAAAGAACTTGAATTTTTTTATTTAATGAAATATTTGTAGCACAAGTTATAAAATCTTCAGAAGAGAGAAAGAGGAAGGAAATTAAAAACCTTTCAGGAAATATCCTGTCCAAGTCACTGATATTGAGAGCCTGTTGTGGAGTCTAAGCCAGGCTCCAGTTTCTAATGAAATGACCCTGACCTGAAGCCTCTTTTGTAAGCAACTACTGCCTTAATTATTTGCATCTGTGAACTCAAATGAACATACTTAAGGATATATCAATATGCTCATAAATCATCTGCAGGCGATAAGTGGTCCAACATAGATAATTAGAGAATTTACGGAAGACTTACTCCCTCTGTTTATCTGCTGATGACATTTGTGGTACAGCCCTAACAGCAGGATAATTACTAGATTTATTCATCAAACAAAATCACGTCTTCTGGGAATGCACAGTGACTCCAGTTTTAGGACTAATAAAGACATTTTTCACCAAAACTCAAGTACTAATTTGCTCAATAACTAGCTGCAATAAGCTTTTATGGAAGCACTCAAAGAAAAGGCTTGGCACCAGAGGGCAGATAATTAAAGGTGCAGTATCGCCACACAAAAGGATCTGAACAATTCCCTGACCATATTAAAATTTAATTGTTGGATGTTAATTGAAAAAAACATATAAGTCACTTCTGTTCCCTGAGTCACAGTAATTATTCTCCCCAGATCAAAAACATAACTGTGTGTCTCTAAGTTATCAACAAAAGAAAACAACTTAAATAAGGAGCCTTAGTACTTAAAATGAAATTCATATCCATAAAAACTAAAATTAAATATCCAATAACAGTTACCTGAATCCAAAATATATTAGGTTTGGATTTTCTCTCATGTTCTCTTTTTTCCTCCACTCCATATGTTTACAAAGAAAAGTTATAATCAGATAACTTTCTACTTTTTAAAAGTTTCAAAGAATTCTTAAGTAACAAATGGCTCTAATAATTCAGTAATGGGAAAATATAGAAACTTCCTAAAAGAACAACTCACTTCGAGATGTTTTAAGTCACTTTTCTTTTTTGCCCTTTATTTCAGTCCCTTGTTTTTAAAATTGATGACATAAAATAAATTGGCATCGCATTATTGATTAAACTCATCGAGCATTAGCTAAAGGCTAATGTTGACAGCCCAGAGTGTTCAAATGCATAGGAGAATGTGTTGCAAGCCATTACTGAACAATATCAGTCACCTTCTCAATGTTTACATAACCATTCTGCTGAAATGAATAAGAATTATGAAATGGTATTTTTAATACTTTTGCCTGTAGAACTCTTGGGGTATTCCCCTTGAAAACCAACTTTTACAGTAAGAGAATCAGAATTCCTCAGGCTCACTTTCTGCTGCAGAGGAATGATGGACTACACAAAATACAGACTTTTAAACTCATATTTAATTGTTTAATGTCATGGCTCTTGGTAGAGCATTGTTGCTTGAAAAATAAATTGGGTAATTCAATTAAATGTCTACAGAAGATACATCATATCAGATGTAGAAAGGCACTAACCCCAGCTTGAACTTGACGATCCACATCGCTTCACTTATTTGACAAATGGATTCTTGAAAATAATTGAAACACATGGCTGCCAGCATAGGTCAATAATACTTTTTTGCCATTCAGACTCTTAACAGCTTCCATTTTTTCTTGCACTGTGCCATTCAGGGCAAAGATTGCATTTGCCTGGTAAATCATGCAAGCATTATTACTAAAATGGGACTAAATGCAAAGAAAATGGACTACATAAAAGTAATGGCACTTAAGTAAAGAGAAGACCATCTACCAGGGCAAACACTAAATGTCAGAGTTAAATACTATATGACATTACTTCCATTACAAGCACATATTATGCACATAAGAAAGCAAACCCACTAACTACAGCCGCATGCCACATTTTCATTTTCCTTAATGTAAGTGATGTTTTGAACACACTAGTGTTAATCCAAATCCAAAGCATAGCTACATATCTGCTATACCCAGCGTTTCTACCATATCACTTTAGGGGTAATACTACATTTCAGCTAAATTGAATCTGTGACTAAATCTTCAATTTACTATCATATCTAAAGTCATCAGTTTATCTAAAAAAAATTTGAAGAACAGACTGAATTACAAACAACAAAGGGATTTAAAATCCCTTTTATTGCCTCAAATAAAAGAAATTCAACAGAAATAAAGGGATGTGAAATATGTTTTAGTACATATTATTCCTACTAATAAGTATATCAAAAATTACTACTTCTTAAATTTCAACTTCCATTGCATTTGGACATTCTGAGCAGTTAGAGGAAAAACTAGAATATGAAGTAATATGTAAATATTGAAATAGAGAATATCGTTTTGTTTTATGCTTAGAATCAGTGCCAGTTTCTGGGTGTTCTTGGTTTGGTAGGAGCCATTTTGCTCTGTTCTGTTTTGTTTTGTTTTAATCAAAGAAGAAGAGGGCGAGGAAGAGATGAGGGGGAGGAGGAGAAGGACCAGGGTGAGGAGGGAGAGGAAGAGGAAGAGAAAGGAGAAAAGGAGCAGAAGGAGGAAGACTCTGTCCCAATTTCATAGCATTCATACCTAGAACAGTTAACTCACAATTAGTCAATACTTCCTAGAAATAAGAGTGCAACCAAAATTCCTGGATTGACTTCTGCCTCCTGATTGCCAACAGAGCATCCTTCACCTCTTCCTGCCTCAGTATTCACATCTGTAAAGTAAAGATAAAGATGTGTTTCTTAAGAGGATTCATTGTTCAACATAGTACCTAGTAAGAAGACTTTATAAACCTCTGCAGACATTATAAATAAAAAGTAGGAATTCATCATAAGACATTCATGTAATGGGATGTTTTGAAATGAGCATGTAAACTGTGGCACTGGGAATCCCATTTAACTTTCTGACTTTTGACTTCTTCTGCACCATAAAGATCTATTAACTCTCATTTCCTTTACAAACTTTCCTTCCATGTGAAATGATGATGCCTGAGTCTGAAGGACCTATTGATCTTAATCTTTAGAAAAGACCCTGTACCTTCCTTGTAGATTTAATTGAACTACATTAGGTTGTCTATATTTATGAGAAAACTCATTTTGTCAAGGATAGCCAAGTTATGGATGATAATTAAAGGATGAGATTATTGTTAGAAGAGCTCTCTGCTTTTAATCAAATATCATTTCTTTCTTCTTTTCATTTTAGGCACTGAATCCACCCATGTGTTTAGTTCCTCTACAACCTCGCACTGAGCCTACCTGACTGTACCAAGTGTATCTACACAGAGAGAACACAAGTTTAATATCACACACTACAGAGGGATCTGCAGTACTCTATTGTATGTTCTACAATATTTTGCTTTTAAGAATGATTTAATCAAAAAATAGACTAGTTCTATTGAAATAGTTTTTAAAATTTAAGTTTGTTTTGTGCTTTCAGTGAGCTGACACATCCTTTAAATATGGCATTTAAAACCCCCAGACACTACATTGAATAGCAAGCAGACTCATCCCATTGGTCAGTACTATAGTTGAAGCAATACCAAGAGTAAGGAAAAGTCCAATGACTACGTATGCAGAGGAAAGATACATCCATATTATGGATACAGTTTCAAGTTTCAAAAGTTTAAGGCCAATTATATACTGAGATTTACAGATTCATTTCTACTATTTGAATGTTCAAGGATATTATTCAAAGTTATTTTTTTAACCCAAACTTCTTTTTTTTATTATCTTGAGTATTTCTTATAACATTTCGAATGTTATTCCCTTTCCCGGTTTCCGGGCAAACATCCCCCTCCCCCCTCCCCTTCCTTATGTGTGTTCCCCTCCCAACCCTCCCCCCATTGCCGCCCTCCCCCCATAGTCTAGTTCACTAGGGGTTCAGTCTTAGCAGGACCCAGGGCTTCCCCTTCCACTGGTGCTCTTACTAGGATATTCATTGCTACCTATGGGGTCAGAGTCCAGGGTCAGTCCATGTATAGTCTTTAGGTAGTGGCTTAGTCCCTGGAAGCTCTGGTTGCTTGGCATTGTTGTACATATGGGGTCTCGAGCCCCTTCAAGCTCTTCCAGTTCTTTCTCTGATTCCTTCAACGGGGGTCCTATTCTCAGTTCAGTGGTTTGCTGCTGGCATTCGCCTCTGTATTTGCTGTATTCTGGCTGTGTCTCTCAGGAGCGATCTATATCCGTCTCCTGTCGGTCTGCACTTCTTTGCTTCATCCATCTTGTCTAATTGGGTGGCTGTATATGTATGGGCCACATGTGGGGCAGGCTCTGAATGGGTGTTCCTTCAGTCTCTGTTTTAATCTTTGCCTCTCTCTTCCCTGCCAAGGCTATTCTTGTTCCCCTTTTAAAGAAGGAGTGAAACATTCACATTTTGATCATCCATCTTGAGTTTAATTTGTTCTAGGAATCTAGGGTAATTCAAGCATTTGGGCTAATAGCCACTTATCAGTGAGTGCATACCATGTATGTCTTTCTGTGATTGGGTTTGCTCACTCAGGATGATATTTTCCAGTTCCAACCATTTGCCTAAGAATTTCATAAAGCCGTTGTTTTTGATAGCTGAGTAATATTCCATTGTGTAGATGTACCACATTTTCTGTATCCATTCCTCTGTTGAAGGGCATCTGGGTTCTTTCCAGCTTCTGGCTATTATGAATAAGGCTGCGATGAACATAGTGGAGCACGTGTCTTTGTTATATGTTGGGGCATCTTTTGGGTATATGCCCAAGAGAGGTATAGCTGAATCCTCAGGCAGTTCAATGTCCAATTTTCTGAGGAACCTCCAGACTGATTTCCAGAATGGTTGTATCAGTCTGCAATCCCACCAACAATGGAGGAGTGTTCCTCTTTCTCCGCATCCTCGCCAGCATCTGCTGTCACCTGAGTTTTTGATCTTAGCCATTCTCACTGGTGTGAGGTGAAATCTCAGGGTTGTTTTGATTTGCATTTCCCTTATGACTAAAGATGTTGAACATTTCTTTAGGTGTTTCTCAGTCATTCGGCATTCCTCAGCTGTGAATTCTTTGTTTAGCTCTGAACCCCATTTTTTAATAAGGTTATTTGTCTCCCTGCGGTCTAACTTCTTGAGTTCTTTGTATATTTTGGATATAAGGCCTCTATCTGTTGTAGGATTGGTAAAGATATTTTCCCAATCTGTTGGTTGCCGATTTGTCCTAACCACAGTGTCCTTTGCCTTACAGAAGCTTTGCAGTTTTATGAGATCCCATTTGTCGATTCTTGATCTTAGAGCATAAGCCATTGGTGTTTTGTTCAGGAAATTTTCTCCAGTGCCCATGTGTTCCAGATGCTTCCCTAGTTTTTCTTCTATTAGTTTGAGTGTGTCTGGTTTGATGTGGAGGTCCTTGATCCACTTGGACTTAAGCTTTGTACAGGGTGATAAGCATGGATCAATCTGCATTCTTCTACATGTTGACCTCCAGTTGAACCAGCACCATTTGCTGAAAATGCTATCTTTTTTCTATTTGATGGTTTTGGCTCCTTTGTCAAAAATCAAGTGCCCATAGGTGTGTAGGTTCATTTCTGGGTCTTCAATTCTATTCCATTGGTCTATCTGTCTGTCTCTGTACCAATACCATGCAGTTTTTATCACTATTGCTCTGTAATACTCCTTGAGTTCAGGGATAGTGATTCCCCCTGAAGTCCTTTTATTGTTGTGGATAGTTTTAGCTATCCTGTGTTTTTTGTTATTCCAGATGAATTTACAAATTGTTCTGTCTAACTCTTTGAAGAATTGGATTGGTATTTTGATGGGGATTGCATTGAGTCTGTAGATTGCTTTTGGTAAAATGGCCATTTTTACTATATTAATCCTGCCAATCCATGAGCATGGGAGATCTTTCCATCTTCTGAGGTCTTCTTCAATTTCTTTCTTTAGTGTCTTGAAGTTCTTATTGTACAGATCTTTTACTTACTTGGTTAAAGTCACACCGAGGTACTTTATATTATTTGGGTCTATTATGAAGGGTTTCGTTTCCCTAATTTCTTTCTCGGCTTGTTTCTCTTTTGTGTAGAGGAAGGCAACTGATTTATTTGAGTTAATTTTATACCCAGCCACTTTGCTGAAGTTGTTTATCAGCTTTAGTAGTTCTCTGGTGGAACTTTTGGGATCACTTAAATATACTATCATATCATCTGCAAATAGTGATATTTTGACTTCTTCTTTTCCGATCTGTATCCCCTTGACCTCCTTTTGTTGTCTGATTGCTCTGGCTAGAACTTCAAGAACTATATTGAATAAGTAGGGAGAGAGTGGGCAGCCTTGTCTAGTCCCTGATTTTAGTGGGATTGCTTCAAGTTTCTCTCCATTTAGTTTAATGTTAGCAACTGGTTTGCTGTATATGGCTTTTACTATGTTTAGGTATGGGCCTTGAATTCCTATTCTTTCCAGGACTTTTATCATGAAGGGGTGTTGAATTTTGTCAAATGCTTTCTCAGCATCTAATGAAATGATCATGTGGTTTTGTTCTTTCAGTTTGTTTACATAATGAATCACGTTGATGGTTTTCCGTTTATTAAACCATCCCTGCATGCCTGGGATGAAGCCTACTTGATCATGGTGGATGATTGTTTTGATGTGCTCTTGGATTCGGTTTGCCAGAATTTTATTGAGTATTTTTGCGTCGATATTCATAAGGGAAATCGGTCTGAAGTTCTCTTTCTTTGTTGGGTCTTTGTGTGGTTTAGGTATAAGGGTAATTGTGGCTTCATAGAAGGAATTCGGGAGTGATCCATCTGTTTCAATTTTGTGGAATAGTGTGGATAATATTGGCATGAGGTCTTCTATGAAGGTTTGATAGAATTCTGCACTAAACCCGTTATTAAGACAATAGAATATTCCTTGCATTTACACATAAAGTGTAGGAATTTATGGATTTTTATTTGCCTTGCATTGAAGTAGTATTATTGTTTTACAGCTCACTGCTTACTATGGCATGGTTGATACTATGTATTCTTTTCACAAATATTTCACAAATTTAAAAATTGAAGATCATCAAGTAAGACTATTGTTATGCACACTTACATTAATAAATATATAACCTCAAGTAGCCATGAGTGATATTCATACAAAAACAGACTGTTAAAAAATTAAGAAGACTCGCTTTAAAAAATTATACTGGGAAAATGTAGTGCCTAGGAGTTTGATTTACTCAGAGTATCCAAATTCTCAAGGCTTAATTTTCTCAGTTAAGGATTATGGAAACAATTCTGGCAAACCTAAAGGGTTTTGAATTGTGCTTTTAGAACATTAAACAAACAAGGATATCTCCACATTCACAAAACTCCAATAAAACCATGTGTAAATAATTATCTCAATCAATAGGAAACGTTATGGGATATATGTGAAAGGAAGCCTCATAACAAGAAGCCTTATAGTAAGAATTAACTCCATCCACCTAAGGCCTAATTGTTCCATTCATAGGCACTGCTGAAATCTACAACAGCATTAAACTTACTGATGGGGTGATCATTTTCATATCAGCAAAACACAGGTAAGCATGTCACAGTTCCTATTTTAAAGACCTTGTTAATAATTTTCAGTGTGATGGATATTTTTGAAACATGCTTCAGGAATTTCCTTTTTTTTTCTTCTTTTTTCTTTTTTTTGGAGCCGGGGACCGAACCCAGGGCCTTGTGCTCGCTAGGCAAGCGCTCTTCCGCTGAGCTAAATCCCCAACCCCGCTTCAGGCATTTCTCACAAAACATTTTTGCTCTGAAAAATTACCAAATACTGGAGACTGGAGTAGGGCGGAGAGGAGGTATAGAATGTGAGAAAGTAAGGGGGTGGACCAGGAGGAAAATAAAATCTGGAGTGTAAAACTAAATTATTTAAAAAAAATACCAAATACTGTCATCCTTACTTGGAAAAACAAAATCCTGAAGCAAATACTACTCTCTTAATTGTTGTGTTAGAAAGATCAAAGAACGCTTTAGTCAATACTATAAGTTAAATATAAGCAGTTCTCATAATGTATTTTACAGCTAAAAGTCCTGTGGTTTTTTATTGTATTTCTCTCCATGTAAATGTGATTTTTTTCCTTCTTAAACTATAAATTAGTGTAAGTGAGGGAAAAATAGAAAATTAGAAATACTTTACTGGATGGTGATTTTGATTTAGACAAAATTTCAATTATTACATGTGACTTGGTTTTGTCCAAATTGGTATTTTTGCTAGTCTTGAGTATGGGTGCTGTCTGTTTCCATTTAGTGTAAGATATGAACACCTGAAGTGATAATACAAGTACTGCTCCTAACTTCTGTGGAGACAAAGCAAGATTTACATAACATAAACAAATTTAGAAAACGAACGGAAACTTCCAGAAGTTCAAGCCTGTGATGTGGAATGTGAGAGGGGAAAGTTACAAGGGCATGAAGAACTCTTTGGAAAAAATTAAGCCCATGTAGAAAATACAGCGATCAGTGGCTCAACACTGTATACTACAAGTTCAAATCCCTGATCTGCTGTTAACAGCTGAACCCATAGAGTATTGATATATCTAAATGTGTCTTATGTTTTTTTATCTATTAACTCCTGATTATTTACAAAATAAAGCAGTACCAAACATGAAGATCAAATGAATTCATAGAAAAAGAGACATATTGATTGTCAATTCAGCTATTAATTATTTTTGGAAAAGAATAGTTTTGAAACATGAAACAAATATTATGAATTGAAATGAACGTGATACTGTGGCTTTATTCTTTTATACAAAATTTAAACTTTAAGAATAAACTGAGTTATTAATATTGTTCTATTAATTTTACTAAAATGATAAACTTAGACTATTATAAACTTATAAATGTAATTGGTGACTTATGCTCATAAATTGTTGGTTTTGACAGTATCAGAATAATTTTAAATTAATCAAATAGCTAGACTTTTACATTTATTTTCTTCAGCATGTTTACATATTTCTGAAAAAGAGATTGTTTTGAAAATCAATGCTAAGGTAAAAAGGGCAAACTATTTCTGCCAATATACAGTTTATCTCCAACAATGGGTACTTAAAGATAGCTAGTAATCCACTTAAAATATAGCAGAATAATAAGACATGAAAGAAAATCCTCTAGAATCTGATTTTGCAGTGTAATTACAGCCCATATTACTACGGGCACAACCTAACAAAAAATAGGAAGAAAGAAACAAGGGAAGGTAGGAAGGAAGGAAGAAGGAAGGAAGGAAGGAAGGAAGGAAGGAAGGAAGGAAGGAAGGAAGGCTGTTCCTTTTACCCAGAAAGTTCTACTTTGTTGTAAACAAGTAGGATTTTTGTTTGACTTTTCATTTTCAACTTGACAGAATGTAGAGTCACTGTGAAATTGAGACACATTGAGGGATTATATAAATCAGGTTTACTGAAGGCATACTTAGGAGGGGCTTCCCTTAATTAGGGTAATTGAAGTTTTAACCCCCACCACGATGTGGGCAGCCTATTTCAGACAACAGAGCAAGGGAACAAACTTGCCTGTGTTTTCAAGCATTCTCGACTACTTCATGTCAAACTTCTTTGAGTTCCTGCCTTGACTTTCAACAATTCTCTGTAACCTGGAATTTTAAGCCAAATAAAGACTTTTTTCCTCTTAAAATAGTTTCTGTCTGGGTATTTTATATTAGCAACTCTGATGAAGCCATGACAATAGAAACAATATATGCTTAAAGACTGTAATATTAAATAACAAAGTAGAGCAGAGGTTCACGATTTTTCCCTAAGAATCAAATAATCAAATAATTCCTTAAAAGTCAATCAAATAATTTTCCAGATGTAATGTGTTTTGTTAACTTTGATATTGATGAAGGAGGAAAGTATGTGAGGTAGAGTTCAACATAAGCAATTGGTAGACAGATAATTCTTGAACGGTTTGAACAGAAGAAAGTCTGCCCAGAGGAAAAAATATTCGATTTATCTAGAATATATAATTAAATAGTAACGCTTAGTAAATTGATGTGCACATTTTTCAAGTCACTCTGGATAATACCACTTAGCTTAAAGCAAAAGTAAAACTGCTGTGGTGGTTTAAATGACATGGTTCACCAGCATGACATGTGCACATTTATGTTCATATATTTCAATATTGTGGTCCCCAATTGGTGGGACTATTTGGGAAAGATGAGGTGTGGTCTTGTTGGAGAAGGTGTGATACTGGGAGCAGGCTTTGAGTTTCAAAAGATGTGCAAGAGTTCCAATGTGCTCGCTTTCTCTCTCTCTCTCTCTCTCTCTCTCTCTCTCTCTCTCTCTCTCTCTCTCTCTCTCTCTCTCTGTCTTGTTTTCTATGGCTCCAGTCACTTACCTATCTGGAACCCTGCATTCTCCTCATGGATTCTAACCCTTTGAAACTCTAAGTCCCACATAAACCCTTTTTACTACAAGTTGCCTTTCTCATGGTGTCTTATGATAGAAATGGAAAAGTAACTAAGGCTTTGCTGAGAACCTTTCTGAATCTATTTTAATCTTTTGATGCAAGTATCACATACTTATGAAGGTGAAATGACATTATAATTTGCTAATGTTCATATTTAACAGTTCGGGCGGAACATATTAGGCTAGTATGGTATGTACTTTTTAATGGATAAATGTTTTAGCTTCCCTGAAATATTTATAATTTAAAACTGTAGTTAGAAACCGATAATGAGAAGAGGTAAATTAAGGAATTAGCCAGACATTCAGAGCTATCTTCTATTAGCAAATACCTAGTCACCTTTTATTGGTCATTTTGATGGTAAACACTTGAACATTTTATAAAGTCATACCAGTTCTTCTTATTCTTTATGCTATTCTGACAGACATCAAGAAGTCCTGCATAGTACTGTTCTGAGGTTTATACAGTGAGATTAGTCAAAGATCATTACAAAGACCAATAGCAGACTGAAAAAAATCAAAATGATTCTCATTTCATCTTAGAAATATGACTAGTGTCATGGGTCCTCATTATATTTCAGCAACACATTTTTACTGCTTTTTAAAAATCTGGAACATATCATTAAAAATAACACACTGAACAGAAATTTCTTTAAATGCATAAAGTTACATGAGAAAGGAACATGCATGCATAAACTAAAATGAGTATAAAATATGAAAATTCCAGGACACAAGTATAAAAATATCTGAAAATGTAACTGTCAACACTTGCTCTCTAGTCTCTGACAATCTTGTCTAGCAGAAACTGAGTAAAATAATAATAAGCCAGTGATTATTATTTATATAATTATAAAATTCAAACATCAGAGTTAAAATATCTTCATGTTTTATAGAATTTGCCATATGTTTTTAATTGAATTAGAATTTCATCATTTTCACCTCTGCTTCATCCCAGTTTCATGGGGTGTCATGGATGATCCCGACCATGTCATAACTGCATACCACAGGAACACAAATTTCTAACATACGCATACATATATTTGTTGTACACATATATATGCAAACATATATGTTATGCATACATGCACAGATATGTATTGAACATGTACACACATGTCTCTTATGCTCTCATATCTTTTTCTGCATCCAAAGTTATATTATTGATTCTTGAAACTTTTGAAATTATACTTTGGTTACATTTCCCCTTTCCCCCTTCCAAGCCATCACATATACAACTCCTCTCGCTCCTTCAAAACTCATAGTTTATTTTTTGACAGTTATTGCATGCATGTAAGAATATATATAGATATAGATATAGATAGATAGATAGATAGATAGATAGATAGATAGATAGATGATAGATAGATAGATAGATAGATAGATAGATAGATAGATAGATAGATAGATAGATAGATAGACAGACCTAATGATAATTTGTTTTGTCTGGATATTGCTGTTAGCTGATATATGTTTTCAAGACTTAGCATTGAAGCACCGATTGGAGTGCTCTTCCCTGTAGAAAATGTCCTCCTTTTGCACCTTTCCTCAGTTGCCTGCAGCACTTCATGAGGGGTTGAGGATACTTGGTCTTTTCTCCACCACTGAGTTTATCATGTTCATTGGCATCAACCTTGTTCAGTTCACCTTTGGGCAGTCATGTTGATGAGACAATATGTGTATGGCTTCTAACATTACTGGGAGACCCAATCATACAAAATTCTCTGATGCCCTGGCTCTTACAATCTTCCAGTCTCCTCTTCCACAATATGCGTGAGCCTTCAATATAGGAGTGTTTTGTAGATGTAGCAATTTTGGCTGGGCTGCACAATTCTACACTTCAATTTCTTTTGATTTTCTGTAATTGTATTCTGCTGTTGCAGAGAACACTTTCTTTGATGGATGAAGACTATACTTATTTGTGAGTGTAAGGACAGATATTTGTAGATTTAAGAGTCACTTTACAAGAGGGAGACCATACATGGTGCAGGGAACCTCACTATGATTTCTAGTAAACCATGATTACTAGAGGAGAAACTACACTCATGTACTAAACCAGCATAGTCCCTAAAACAATATATTCAATATTTACAGATACAGTTCTAAAGTTAGTGGCTGCTATGCTCTAAAACTTGTGTGAAGTTAAAACCCAAAGTAATTCTGATATTTAATTGTGTGTTTATTTGGGTATTAACCTGGCTAGAGAAAATGTTTACAGGAGCAGTTTTTTTAGTTCTAGACTTCTGGCACAAAAAGACAGACCTAGTCTCCTAGGACTTGCTTTGTCTTCGCATGTGGATACAACAAGAAAACCCTCTTCAGATTAAAAGGGATAGATCTATGATTTTTCAGGCACCAACACTGTGAAATAATTCATCTTTCTTCTAAATGCAGACAGAAATTTTCTGCTACATGAGCACAAAATTAATAAAGGCAGTGGCTAAAACAACTGCCCATCTATAACCTTTAAGTTCTATTATTCAACAGAAGTACAGATAGGTCTTTAGATGACTACAGTTCAGGTATCAGCAAGAGTCTTTTTAAGGCTCTCCTGGTCTATTCCTTTGCCTCTTTCGACTTTAAGGGACATCCAATACATTTTGACTCATGGTTCCTTCCTTCTTCAGATGGAGTTCAGACCCCTGTCACCCTGCTTCCATCATTGCTTCTCTGCCTCTCCCTCCTCCTGCCTTTTTTATGAGATTGTGATTTTTTTGAGATTGTGATTTTTAACACATTCATATAACAGGATTTTCCAATTCTTTCCAGGTTTTTCATTTAATATTCTATGTTGCATAAGCTAGCATAATTATAGATGCAGTATGTTAGTATATGTTCATCTTTTGAGGTCAATGTTTTGCCTACCCAAGAAAAAATACTATTTAACTATCATCTCTCAACTACAAATGTGTTCCTGAAAAGACTTCAGTTCAATTTTTGTCCAGCTACCACATTAATATTGCTTGTGCAATAATAGAAAATATATTGAACAGACATACTTTCAAAAAATGGATATACTTTATTTACATTTCAAATGATATTACCTTTCCTGATTTCCCATCCATAAGCCACCTATCCCATCCTGCTCCTTCTTTTCTATAAGGGTGTTCCCCCTACTGAACTACTCACCCCTTCCCAGCCACAGCCCTGACATTCACCTGTACTGGGGGTCCAGCCTTGGGAGTGCCCAACAGAGCATCCTCGGCTACATATGGAGCTGTAATCATGACTCTTCATGTGTGCTCTTTGGGTAGTGGTTTAGTCTCTGTGAGCTCTGATTGGTGATATAGTTGTTCTTATTGGGTTATAAACTGCTTTAGCTCCTTCAATCCTTTTGCTAACTCCTCCAATGGGGACCGCATTCTCATTTCAATGGTTTGCTGCTAGGAATCGCCAATGTATCTGTTCACGCTCTGGTTGAGCATCTCAGGAAACAGCTATATCAGGCTCTGGTCAGCACGCACTTCTTAGCTTCATCAATATTGTCTAAGTTTGGTGACTGTATATTTATGGGCTGGATGCCCAGTTTGGGCAGGCTCTGAGTGGCCATTCCTTCAGTATCTACTCCAAACTTTGTCTCCATATCTCCTCCTATGAATATTTTAGTTCCCCCTTTTAAGAAAGACTGAAGCATCCACATTTTGGTCATCCTTATTCTTTGGCCTCATGTGGTCTGTGGATTGTATCTTGGGTAATTCAAACTTTTGGGATAATATCCACTTATCAGAGAGTGCATACCATGTGTATTTTTCTGTGATTGGGTTACCTCATTCAGGATGATGTTTTCTAGTTCAATCCATTTGCCTATAAATTTCATGAAAGTATTGTTTTTGATAGCTCAGTAGTATTCCATTGTGTATATGTACCACATTTTCTTTATCCACTCCTCTGTTGAAGGGCATCTGGGTTCTTTCCAGCTTCTGGCTACTACAAATAAGGCTGCTATGAACATAGTGGAGCATGTGTCTTTGTGGTATGTTAGAGCTTCATTTGGGTATACGCCAAGGAAAGGTATAGTAGGGTCCTCAGGTTGGACAATGTCCAATTTTCTGAGGACCCTCTAAACTGATTTTCAGAGCAGTTGTACCAGCTTACAATCCCACCAACAATGGAGGAGTGTTTCTCTTTCTCCACATCCTCACCAGCAGCTGTTGTCACCTGAGTTTTTGATCTTAACCATTCTGACTGGTGTGAGGTGGAGTCTCAGGGTTGTTTTGATTTGCATTTCCCTGATGACAAAGGATGTGAAACACTTCTGTAGGTACTTCTCAGCCATTTCAATATTCCTCAGCTGAGAATTTTGTTTAGCTCTGTAGTCCATTTTTAATAGGGTTATTGGTTCTCTGGACACTAACTCCTTGAGTTCTTTGTATATATTGGATTAATATATACAAAGGATTAAATTAGTCCTCTGTCAGATGCAGAATTGGTAAAGATCTTTTCCCAATCTGTTAGTTGCTGTTTTGTCCTAATGACACTATCCTTTGCCTTACAGGAGCTTTGTATCTTATGAGGTCACATTTGTCAATTCATGGTCTTAGAGCATAAGCCATTGGTGTTTTGTTCAGGAAATTTTCACTAGTGCCCATGTGTTCAAGGTTCTTCCCCATTTTTTTCTATTAGTTTGAGTGTATCTGGTTTTATGTGGAGGTTCTCGATCCACATGGACTTGAGATTAGTAGAGAGACTTTTACACTGAGATAGTGTCTGTCTTTCTCAGTGAGCTGTGTTTCCTGTATGCAGAAAAATGCTGGGTTTGCTTAACATATCCAGTCTGTTACTCTATTTTTATTGGGGATTTGAGTCCATTGATGTTAAGAGATATTAAGGAATAATGATTGTTGTTTCATGTTATTTTTGTTGTTAGAGGTAGAATTATGTTTGGTTGTCTCTCTTCTTTTGGTTTTGTGGCAAGGAGATTACTTTCTTGCTTTTTCTAGGGTATAGTTTCCCTCCTTGGAGTTTTCCATCTATTATCCTTTGTAGGGCTGCATTAGTGAAAAATACTGTGTAAATTTGGTTTTGATATGGAATATCTTGGTTTCTCCATCTATGTTAATTGAGATTTTTGCTGAATATAGTAGCCTGGGCTGGGATTTCTGTTCTCTTAGGGTCTGTGTGACATCTGTTCAGTATCTTCTGGCTATCAGTCTCTGGTGAGAAGTCTTGTGTAATTCTTATAGGTCTGCCTCTATATGTTACTTGATTTTTCCCCTTATTGCTTTTAATATTATTTCTTTGTGTATTTCGTGTTTTGACTATTATATGATGGGAGGAATTTCTTTTCTGGTCCAATCTATTTGGAGTTCTGTAGGCTTCTTGTATGTTTGTGGGTATCTCTTTAGGTGTGTTAGATTATTCAGTATTTGCTTTAGTAGGAAAACTAGGCTCTGATGATGCCAAGTAATCTTAATTTCTGTTGCTTAGGTTCCTGCACTTGCCTCTTGCCATGACATTGTCTCTGGTATTAGCTTGTCTTGTTGTCTCTGACAGTGGCTTTACTGTCCTATATGCCTGTTGTCAGCAATCCCGTGGACCTATTT
Source organism: Rattus norvegicus (assembly GCF_021556685.1). Lineage (NCBI taxonomy): Eukaryota > Metazoa > Chordata > Mammalia > Rodentia > Muridae > Rattus > Rattus norvegicus. The sequence goes on from NC_141535.1 coordinate 12,123,780, forward strand.
TCTGGAAACAGAGAACTTTCAGACCAGTTCAGCTCATAGCGCATGCAGAAACTGGAAGTTTCCTGTCCCAGACTGTTCCTGTGTTTCTGTGTCCTGAGACTCAGACACCAGGCTGGTTGCTCGGAGCAGAAGAGTTGGTCTTACCTCTGCTCTCAGGTGTATAGGTGTCCCTGCTGACTGGGTTTCAGCTCTAGACACAGCCAGAATCTGGAAAGGACCTTCCACTGACTGTTCCTATGTTCCTGTGTGCCAAGGGCATGGAGGGCACTATGTGGGTTCCTCTTGGGCTAGGAATGTGAGCAGAAGTAGTTGTCTCCTCTGAGCTCTCAGAATTTTCCACACTTCTGAGAATCAACCTCTTTACTCCATTCCCACCTCACTACCTTAGCTTATCCTACATTGAGATATTGAGTTTTCTCAGGACCTCCCATTGATGCCAGATAAGGCAATCCTCTGCTACATATGTGGCTGTATATATAGTTCTGTGAAATTTATTTGTAGATTTCCATGATCCACACTATAGCAATAAACATTTAAACTCTTATGGCTGTGAAATTGGTTTGATAATATTGGTTTCCATAATTATTCATGATTTGATTATTAATTTATTTGAGTTTGTGTTACATGTAATCCAATATTTTCTATAATAAATCTCCTTTTTAATGTGCATACAGTTTGAAATATAAATAAACCTGAAATTTTACAAAGTTCCTTAAAGCAAACTATGACATATAGATAAAAAAAATATTGGTTAATATTTATATCTAGAAACAGGGTACAACAGTGGCTACTAGGGGATAAAGGAAAATAGATCAAAGGGCAGAAACTTGCACTTATGCGGGATGATCGTGGTATCTGATTATACATGTTATATACTGAAATGTCTCTAGATGCAGATACCCACAGCCAAAGAGCTCAGGGATCTCTATGGAAGAGTTAGGGGAAGGACTGAATGCATTGAAGGCAATAGCAAACCCCCAGGAAGAACAACAGTGTCAACAAACCTGGACCCCTGGGAGCTCTCCAGAGACACAGATGAAAGAGCATAAACATGTTGGTCTGAATCCCCAGATACATATGCAGCAAAGGCCGGACTTGTCGGGACCCAATGGGAGAGGATGTACCTACTCTTGCAGAGACTTGATAGCAGGGTGAGATGATATCCAGATGGGGGCATCCTTTCACTGGTGCTGGAAGAAACCATGTGAGGGGGGGGACTGGCAGCAACATTTGAGAAGAAAATACATAAATAAATTTAAAAAGGCAACAAGGACATGTAGAAGACTGTGCAACACATATTTACACCCTCCTAGCAAATTAACACTCTTTTGGGGTTCCATGTTTAAAATTTTTGGGATGAACGGATTATTTTTATTGTACATATTTAAGATATACATCATGTTTCAATATGTGCAAACATACTGAAATGATTACCTATTACCTTCCCTAGTTAATTTATTTGGGCTAAGAGTAGCTACAATTCTCCCAAGTAGTCATATCTTAATTTCTTAATCATCAACTCATTGGGCCACATTCTGTATTTTTTTCCTTTAAAATGCATAGATTTTATATTACATTCAAAAGGACAATGGAAATGTCTGTTCTTATTCACTGATGTAATTGTCTTCTTAGAGGCTTGCTGCTGAAGAAGCCCACCCTTCTTGTTCTTTCTGAGTTCTGGCTTGGCTGGCTGGCTCAACTCAGCTATTCTGGCTCAGACTCTTCTCTAAGCCACTTATTCAATCTGGCTTCTCTCAGCTTCTCACTGAATTGTTCTGCTTGGCCTCTATTTGTTCTAATTTTCTGGATCCTTATTTTCTGACTTGTTCTGTCATATCCTATATATAACAAACTCAATTAGTCTCCACTATGCTAACTGCATTGACTCCAAAATCAGTCTCTCTCTCTCTCTCTCTCTCTCTCTCTCTCTCTCTCTCTCTCTCTCTCTCTCTCTCTCTCTCTCTCCTGCTTTTAATATATCTTCTCTTTCCTGTGCTCTTCTCATGAGAATTGGGTATATTCTATCTCTGACTCATTCCCTCAAATCTTTCTCTGATTCATCATAGTGTCCCTCAATTAGACGTCATTTTCAAACATGGCTGCTAAATTTTACAAACTAATTTTACCTTAAATGTATTTTTGCCTTACCTTAAAGAGCATGTCTGAATTCCAGTCAGAGGGATTAAAGATTTGTGGCATGTCTGCATTTCAGCTAAATCACATGGACCTTGGATTTTAAATGGTGATTCCTTGCCAGAGCAGCCATATTGCTGGATTGAAATTTCTTTATAGGGCAGTTAAACACTTGAGATTACAACCTTAATTATTGTCACCCTTAGCTAATATGTTAGTCAGCTATGTAGAAATGGACAACTTTCTTTTTATAATGATTTCATTCAAGTTGTCTATGTCAGAGCCACTGATACATTAAATAATACATGAATATAATTATGATGTATCCATGTAACCAACCTTTTTAAACCAGGCTTTTATTTCATTCTAGGTAATTTTAAATTACTAAAACACAAAGTTCAGATATCCATACATCTCATTTCCAGTCATTTCTAATTGCTTCAATCATCTTTATTCTGCTTCTTTCTCCTCTCATAATCTATCCCTCACTCTCCTCTCCTTCTAACTCCCTTCCTTCCTCCAATTGTATCCCATTTCAATTTCATCTGTACATTAGCATGCTGAAAATTGAGTATTTAGTCAAAATTGAATTTTAATGGCCATCTTTTGCTGCTTATTATCTTTTTCCCATTCACGAACCAGAATAGGCCTCTGATTTCACCATGGCTCTGTATCTTCTGGGCATTTCAAAACATCACATGTTCTTTTTGTAAGCACATATTGCTCCAATACCTCCTGGTTGGCCATTCCTTTTTTGATTTGCTCTTTCTAATGTCTACATACTCCCTCAGATGTACTAGTAAAATAATCTTTACATTTACTGAACTTAGATATGTATATCTCTTAGAAGTCCATGTGCCTACAAAGCTGGTCACCAAAATAATGCTATTGAAAGTGACTGACAATGTTTAAAATGTAGGGACTGTTAGGGGGTGATTGAATCGCAAGTAAGGGGTAGTGTAGCTCATGGAAATTCATTTCTGTTTCTTCTAAGACTAATTGCTGAAAGGGGAACCAGCCTCCTTTTTCTACTCTCCCACTCATCCCTGCTACTGGCACAGACATCAACATGTCTGCCATTGAGGGGCCAAACCTACCCCATCTTGGAACCAGTCTTCATCTTAAAAGAAAGAGAGAGAAAAAAGGCCTGAGAACTTGGCCCAGAGCTAAACCAAAGCTGCACCCAAGTACGAGGAAGGACCCCATAGCCTGTCCTTGGCCAGAGTTACTCCCTAGCTACTTCCTAGCAACACTTATTCAAAGATTACTATGATTGTTTCAGACGTACTTTCTGACCTTTCAAAATTGTACGTGGTCTGACTTCAGAGCACCTACCTAGCTCTTACAATAGACATTCAGTTAGATGCTTGCCAGGATAGAGCATCCCCCCCATTCCCTGACTTGCTTCCATTTTCTAAAAAACCTTGTCCCATTGAGAGTTTGGGGCTGCTTCACCAAACTGTCCTGTGCGTCAGAGGTGAATAAACCCAAACTCAAATTTGTAATAAAGAGATCCTAATGTGATTACATAGGAACAGCACTTGGTGGTCTTTGGAGTTCACAAACACTTCCTGGCGCAACACTACGAGTTGCTGCATGCAGCACTGGGCATTTAAGTAGGGCTGAGAAGATGTAATTATGCTTTTTGGTTTATCAACCAGAAAGGCGATAAAGTAATAATGCACTATCTACAAATTCCCAAAGTTGGGAATGATAAAATTGAATCAAAACCATTATGATTCAATCACCTCCTGCTAGTTCCTACATCTTATGCATTGCCAGTCACCTTTAATAGCATTCTTTTGGTGACCAGCTTTGTAGACACATGAACATCTAAGAGATAAGACATATCTAAGTTAAATAAAAATAAAGAAGTGCCAAGAAATTTCTATGCTCAGTGTCAGTTTTCAATCTGCCTTTTCCTAAATATCCTATTGAAGGCTGAGACTGAATATTGCACCTTTTCTCCCACTCATTCTAGACTGGGGAAGCATTATGCCTATGCCTTCTCACATGCGAGGAAATTTGGAAATTTGTTGGATGCTTTTTGTTATTGTTATCAAGCTTCATTTTATTAATTTTATTCAACTCATTGTAAAAGGAATGTTTTGCACCAGGAAGTGTTTGTGAACTCCAAAGACCACCAAGTAGCTGTTCCTATGTAATCACATTAGGATCTCTTTATTACAAATTTGAGTTTGGGTTTATTCACCTCTGACGCACAGGACAGTTTGGTGAAGCAGCCCCAAACTCTCAATGGGACAAGGTACTAGTAAACATTCCAAACATACCTACAATATAGAAAGTGCTTTCTGAATATTTAAGGATTTAATTATCTCTGTGAGATTCTGTGAAGACATTAAGTCTTTCTAGTCACTTGCCACAAACATTAAATGAATTCGAACCTTTGAAAAGTATGAATGGTTCTGCAGGCTGATGGAATAAAAACAAAAGACAAATAGGAAGGAAATAAACTTCCTTTCTGTATTACTTAAGTTATAGTAATAGCTGTTCAACTATAATTGTTTTTATGTTCCTTTTCTTCAATGTAATATTTGTTTATAGAAAACCAAGCTGTTTCAGGAAGACTAACTTTGGAACAAAATAATAGTTTAGTGCTTGTATGAATTATGATTTGAAAAAATACTCTTCTACATTGACTCTTTTTATTTAATATTTTTAAAAATTATTTATTCATATATTTATTACATAGGTTACATATATGTCATGCTGAGTTCAGTTTCCTCTCCTTCCTCCTCTCTCAATTCCTTTTCCACATCTACCCCCATATCCACTCTTCCTCTCTTTCTGTTTAGAAAAGGACAGACCTGCCTCTTCCAGCCTTAATATGAAGGGAGGTACCTAGTTTTATTGCAACTTTTACTAGTTTTTTAACCATTATAGTGTATGAGTTTGAATCCACTATACTTAAAGGGAAAGAAAGCTATCACTATGATCTAATGATTGAAATAAGTCACTAAACAAAATAAAAGAGGTTTCAGAACTTTTATCTGTTAAAGAAAATTAAGCTAATTAAATCTTTAGGCATCTAAAAATCTCTACAATTTCTTAAGCACATTAGATAATATGGTAATATAACTCACATATATTGACTTTCATTTTGCTGTAAAAAGATTCTTTTTTTCTTTAAATCCATAATCTAAAGTAACTACATATCACTCTTCTATTACAAGAATGGCAAAGTATAAGAGTGCTCTCCTCTTGGGAACATACTAACCTAAATATATAACTCTAATCAGTTCTTCACAGAAGATTCTTACATCACATTAACCTTTACATAATTATCCAAATACAGCATAAAAGGATTATTAAATTCCAAGTCCAGTTGATAAAATAAAAAAGTGAAGGTTAAGTATCTTCTAGAAAATACTGAAGTGAAGAAAATACTACTATAACCCTATTTACTTAACTCTCAAAATGTATGTATAATCAGATAATAAAATAAGTTTTACCATTAATAATGTACATGAAACTACATTTTCTGTGTTCCAAAATCATCTCCAGGTATTTTACAGTCGTGCCTTTTGTGATTGCATCAATGATTGGTTTCAATATTTAAAAAAATATTAAACTAACTGATTAGAATAGCTTCACTTAGCTCATGGTTTTGGAGGCTCTGGTTCAAAATCAGTGTGATAATATAGGGAAACTCATAACAGTTGGAGCCCACTAGACAAAATTTTTATAAAACAACAAAGATAGGCAACATTTGCCTTTTATGATATTAATTTCTTATGAGAGCTAAATCAGAGTTCCAAGAGAAATACCTAAACTCCTTTGAATTCATGGTCAGGTGACATCCATGGAGCTTCTGTTCTACAGCACCATTTAAAACTACAACCCTGTACACAGACTTCAACGTCATGTACCCTTAATAGACTCAGAGCATAGCAGAAAACTGCAGGCTTCATGGCAATATAGAAGATAGTGTTCAACTCCAATCTATTTTTTCTCTGTTCAGATTTTTACTTGTGGGTTGTTAAGACATGAGCTATATCAGAAGTCCTAGAGTGGTAACAAACCAGCCACATTCATATGAAAATATTTAATTTGTAAAGCTCTAGGCAAAATATACATCAGAAAATTGTTCAATATGGTGGCAAGTTGAAATGCTTTATGGTGACTATATAAACATCTCAAGGTTCTGTTGTTGAAAAGGTTTTAAGTTTATTACAAAATTTAAATGATAGCATAGAAGTCTTTTGTATACCAGTAGCCTCTAATATCCTTCATAGCCACATTCCCTACCGGTGATACAAACTTGTAATCGATGTATGGACACTGCTGTATCACTTTGACCTTGTGTGTATGATTTATACCAGCAATCACTCAATAGATTCTCTGTGAAATATGAAAACATGCCTATCATAAAAGTTTCATACTCATTATGCCATAAAAATTAAAATCCTCTTTACTCTGCCACTCATCTCTCTCCCCTCCTATCCTACATGGTTGAATATAGCTGATCCTCTCACCCTTGCCATATGCTTACATTTTCTGATTATCAAACAACTATCATATAATTCATACTTTTCTTTTTATTCTTCTCTCATGTGTTACACCCTGAATTACATATTACACTGTAGTTTCTCCTCTCTTCCTTCCCCCCAGTCTTACACCTTCACCTTCCCTTTCTCCCAGATCCATCCTCCTTCTACTCTCCTTGAAAAAGAGCAGACCTCCCAGGAACATAAACCAAATATGGCATGAGTTATAGTAAGTCTAGGCATATCCCATTACATCAAGGCCTGACAAGGAAACCAAGTCTAAGGGAAAGAGTCCCACAAATGGTCAAAAGACTGAGAAACAGCCCCTGTTCCCATTGTTAAGATTCCTACAAGAACACCAAACTACTTAAGCCGTAACATATATGGACAGGACCTGGGTCATACACCTACAGGCTCTCTGATCTCTGGGAACACTTGTGAATCCTCATAAGTTAATTCTATGAGCCATATTCTCCCAACTGACCCATCTAGTTCCTCCAATTTGACTGGCTCATGTCACTTGTAAATATACATTTATACATTCCCTTTATATATTCACATCCTTTTATGTAAATATTGCATATTTCAGCACTGACTAATATCTACATTCTGGATTTACCACAATGTACCCATTCACCTTTTCTAAATATCTATGTTGCTTCTAAATTTTGACAGTGATACAGCTATTATTCAAGTGTTTATGTAGATACAAGGTTTCAAAACCTCATATTTATATAAACACTTAACACACACACACACGCAGCAATAATTTTTAAAAAGATCATTTGTTTGAGAGGTACTGAGAAGACATGGGATTATTTGTAGAGTGACAGCAGATACTCCAGTGACCACGCATTGTTGGTGAGATTGCAGCTTGGTACAAACACTCTGGAAATCAGTCTGGAGGTTCCTCAGAATATTGGGTATAGTGCTACCTGGGGACCCAGCTATACTACTCCTGGGCATATACCCAAAAGATGCTCCAACATATAACAAGGTAACATGCTTCACTATGTTCATGGCAGCCTTATTTCTAATAGCCAGAAGATAGAAAGAACTCAGATGTCCTTCAACAGAGATATTGATATAGAAATTGTGGTACATTTACAAAATGGAGTACTACTCAGCTATTAAAAACAATGACTACACGAAATTCTTAGGCAAATGGATGGAACTGGAAAATATCATCCTGAGTGAGGTAACCCAGTCACAAAAGAACACACATTTTATGCACTCACTCATAAGTGAATATTAGCCCAAAAGCTCAGAATACACAACATACAATTCACAGACCATATGAAGTTCAAGGAGAAGAAAAACCAAAATGTGGGTGCTTCAGTCATTCTTAGAGGGGGAACAAAATACCAATGGGAAGAAATACATGGAAAAAGAGTTGAGCAGAGACAAAAGGAAAGGCCATCCAGAGACTTCCCCACTTGGTGATCCATCCCCTTTGGAGCCAACAAACCCAGTTACTATTGCTGATGCCAAGAAGTGCTTGCTGACCAAAGGTTGATATGGGTGTCTCTTGAAAGGCTCTGCCAGATCCTTACTGATACAGATGAGGATGCTTGCAGCTAACCATCAGACTGAGCATGGGGACATCCAAGGGAGGAGATAGAGAATGTACTGAAGGAGGTGAAGGAGTTTGCAACCCCATAGGAAGAACAAAAATATCTCCAACCAACCTTAGAGCTCTCAGGAACTAAATCACCAACCAAAAAGTACACATGGAGGGACCCACAGATTTAGCCCCATATGTAGTAGAGGATGGCATTGTCTTCATCACTAGGAAGAGAAGCTCTTGATCCTGTGAAGATTGTTTTCCCCAGTGTAGGGGAAATACCAGTATGTTGAGGTGGGAGTGGGTGGGTGGGAAGGGGAGCATCCTCATAGAAGCAGGCAGAGGTGGCATGGGAGAGGGAAGAATGGTGAAAGAGGATAACATTTGAAATGTAAATACATAAAATATCCAGTAAAAATTAAAAAATATATTTATACATCAATATAGAAATTTATAGAAAAAATAAAAATGAAGTGTCCAACAAAAAAAATTATTTACAAGAGATTGCTGAAAAGTTTCCTCTAAAATGGATGGAGTATCTTGTAAATACTCAAGATTTCTTCATAAGAGTTGATTGTACCATAATACATTTTTCAACATATAGTTCTTTATGTCACTGACTGGAAACATGGTCAAAGTGAATTAACAGATTCCTGAAACTAGGAAAGGGGGAAATTAACAATATGTTCAATGTCTAAGATGACATTCCATGAAAATATTACAATTCAATGTACTAAAATTTCACTAATGCTTATAGAGAACTACTTTTATAGCTATCTTTAAATCAACCAATCAAAGGTAAACATAATAGCCAAATATATGGCGATTTCTTAAAATATCACATTTAGAATGTCATTTCTGTAAGATTAACTCATGATCTCACTGTTAATTGGAAAGCAGTTACTATCATGAGCAGAAAATACATTCTAATTAAATAATTATGTATAATTGATTGTGATGTGTGACTTGTGATATTCTGTACATCATGGACTGTGCTCATTCATCTATAGGGAAGCATCCTTGGGCAGAACTCTCTGCATTGCATTCATGTGACAAGGTTTTTCACTCTGCAGAAACATGGTATGGCCGGCCTCAATAATTCAGAAAAAAAGAAAAAGAAAATACAATTAATGAAAGTCTTCAAATTTTTTTAAAGTCTTCTGAATTTTGAAATCATTGATTCTATAAGCATCTTTAGCTTAAGTTAATCTGTTATTCTGATAGGTATTATAGGATTGGCTATAACATGAGATGAACTAATTTTCATGGAGCTATCAGAGAAAAATTAAAGATAAGAGTAGCATGTAGCTAAACTATATGTATGTGAAATATATTTCAATGTGTAGAAAACTTACAAATATTTTATTTTATGTAGAAATTTCTATCCATGCTGAAATCTTATAATATATTTGTATACATATCTCTCTACCTACATGGTTACTGCATCATTTTCTTAAAAATATTCACATAATGATTGAACTTATTTATATTGTATCACTTTTACAGAATTTATCTTATGAAAAATGCATACAAATTTTGTTTTAATTTTATAAATTCTACAACATAACATCTTTTTTTTTAGGATCAGTGCTATGCACACTGGATTGTTAAATATGTCATCTTCGCATAATTTTACCACGTATCTTTGATGGCACATAGGTACCATTTGATTTTAAAATTTACATAAATCAGATTCTAATTTTCTAACTGTGATATTTTTCAGCAAGATAGTATGTCAACACTCAGGCTACAATATCTTGTCATTGAAACTCTTGAAAACATTCCTTTAAAATGTTCTCTTATTCCTTATTGTTTTCTTGAATGAAAAGGGAAGAATACTGTGACTTAATAATTTAATTTAATATGGATAAGTTCAACACAAAACTGCATTGTCATCTTCATGTGCAAAGGCTGTTTGCAGTAAGGTCAGTTTATTGGTTTGAACATGTGAAACTGTTTCTGTTTCTTAGGCAACTTGCCTTTGTTACATCAAAAATGGTAATTGTATTGAGAAAGACACAATAGAAGATGATTGTCTGCTTTTGTCATGGAGATGAATTATTGCAGAATGCATACATGAAATATAAAAGCAGTATTCTATAAATTGGCCCTTGATGCTTTGTTCATTTGATTTCATTGTTCATATATTCTAGCCTGAGCTAATGCTAAATAATATAGTAAATAAAACATTTCTGTTGAAGCAGAATTACTTTCTTTACTAATGAAACTCAGCTTTATGAAATAGTTGGATCTGACAGTGTAGTGCATTTAAAATGCATAATTTAATCTATGCCAAAACCTGAGTAGTAACAGAAAGTTTGCATAGCTATTATCATTTTATTAAATTAGTAGTAAGAATGTATAATGAAAAATGAAAAAACTTTTTATTTAAAAGTTAATGGAGTGCAGCTCCAAAGCCAATTCAAAAAGTAGTACATTTTACTCTTAGACATTTCAATAAAATCTATTAAGAAAATTGTAATTGACAGTAACTATTGATTGACTTCAATAACTTTTTAATCAGAAAATTAAAATCGTGACTGGCAAATTTTCTAAGAATTGAAGAAAATAAAATATTAGAATACAAAAAAGCCAGCACTTATTCTGTCTTTTAAAATGTATAGAAATTTGGTTTACATAAATTGATTGTAGGCTAATTCAATATTTCCTCTTGGAAAATTTATATCTTTTTATATTTAAATTTGGACACCATGAAATGTAATTAACAGCTGTTTATTAAGTTGTGTTTTATAGAGAATTTAAAGCTACAGAGAAGTTTGTGCACTGAGAATTCTGCCTGGCTCTGCTACTTTTAACCTAGTTCATTTATTTTTCATTGAGCTGCGATTTGGAGAGAGAAGAGCGGTTTATTCTAGATACAACTATCACCTGGTGTTTGCTAAATCACTGTGAAATTCTTGCAACAGCTGTTTGTTCCTGGGGAAACATTCACTTCATATTGCAGCAATAAACTGATCATTGCCAATTAAATGCCCATTAATTGTGTAAGCAAGGATTACTGCCAGATGTTTACATTAGAAAGAAAAATATCCTTTGCTATTTATTTTCCACTTATAACCATCCCTTCTTGTGGAGATAATTATGTATATGAGATTATGTAATAAACCACAAATTTCAATTCAAAAATTAACAAAATAACCGCTTAATGGGTCAGATTTAATAGAAAATAGGTTATAAATGCATTTTGCATATAATAAACTAAATGCTTCTGGACAGAATTACCTTTTCAATGTGATGGAAAGGGAGGGAGGATTAATTAGACTCCCAACCAGCCCAAATGATCTAGCCTGTTTTATTTGCTATATCACATTTTATAAAAGTTGTCTTTGTTTTTTCTATGCTCTAGTTAAATAATCAAAATAAAAAATGTATTCTTAAATGCTGAAATGGGACAAACATTTTACTACAAGTAAAGGAATAACATCAAACAAAAACACGCAGTGGTTTCAGACTTTGGCTGAATTTTCTCACCTCTGTATTTATCTGAAGTGTCATTCATCTTCAAAATATGACTTAGGGTATTTTGTAGAACATGGTAGTGATGGAAGTGAAGCAATCACTTAATGATGTTTTCCTAAGTAATTTATTTCAACACCAAAATAAAATGGGAAACGAACACTTACCATAATGAATACATTTATTACACTTTTAGTGCCTAAGTAAATGGAAAAGTTATAGGAATAAGTGTTTCCATGGTCATGAACACCAATAAATTATTCATTCTCTTCATAGAGCTTTCATATGATACATCACACGCATATTTCTCTGCAGTTGTACCTTCCTGTATTCCTACGAAGAGACAAATTCAAATGCATTTCTTTCCTGTAAAAATAATGACTCTCGGGCCCCTGTACCAAGCATCCAGCAACCATGCAAACAGCAGCAAGAAGATTAGGTGGCATTCTGCTCCTCACCACATTGGGCCACACTCCTCTGTGGAAGGTGATCACAGGACACATTGAGAGTTGCAGAAGACATGAAAAAGTAGCATCTGGCTCCTTAAATATCTCCACAGGCATTTGTAATGGCATCTTTGAAGTTTTCTTTGCATCTGTCACATGTTTAGACTACACATTGACTGCCCCAGCTGAGCACGATTTTGATTCTTTGAGACTTGAATAGTGTAATCTGTTTAAGAATAAGACTCGGGAAAATCCCTCATAATATCCATACACAAGCTCTTTCATGATTAAAGAAGGGGGTCCTCATTCCCATAACTGTTATTTTTTATGTTGAAATGATGCCAGCCTTTGAGTTAATAATGCAGCCTACAATTACATTCCAGCTTTGCACGTTTTTTGTGAACCTGTACTGAAAAAGCCACATCTCTACTTTTTTTTAAACCAGCATTATAGAAATTACCACTTGAGGAGGCCTCTATAAATGTGATGTGTGTGTAATCGTCTTGGCATCTGATTATAAAAGAAATGTGACCACTGTCAACTCACTTTGAAAATCATTTTTTATTCAACCTTTTGAGCAGTGTAGAATATAAGAATAAAGGCTGATTTTACTAAAATGGTAATTTGAGTGCTATTGACTTTACATCTATTAAATTAATATACTTCTCACAATTAAGTCATAAGATGCTACTTAACATACCTCATTGTGCAGGCAGACTATGTTCTAATATTAGTGCAATCTTCAAGCTATAGCACCAGCCTTATAAATACAAATTAGGTCTATTAAGTACAGTTCATTCTCATTCCATGGTTATCCTAGTTTAAATATTTCAAAATTATCGCAGTGTTTCCTTGGTATTTTGAAACTTGCTATTTCTAGTTCTTTTAACTTTGTTAAAGAATGTGTCAAATACTTAAATTAACATTACAGTATTAAGAGCTTACTGTTCTTTTCTTTAACATGCTCTATTTTAAAAAGGAGAAGATGAAGAAGAAAAATGCTGGACATTTAATCATGACTAGTTTCAGTGCACACACACGCACACACACACACACACACACACACACACACACACACACACACACACCAAGACAAAGAAGGAAGCAGAAAACAACAGCTGCTTTGTGACAGATTTTCAGAGATTTACCAAATTTTGTTATTTGGGTCATAATTTTTGGTTGTTTATAAGATTGTTCTGACAAAATTGGCCATACATCCATGTTCAATGTGAGTTCTTTTTTCTCAGTAAACAAAAGAAACACCCACTATTTAAATTAGAACTGTGAAAACAAAAATCGGCATGTAGTCAAACACGTCAACCTATGCAATGACCTTAAATGCATTAGGTGATCATAGGAAATTAAGTTAATTACATAAATAAAATGTCCCATGGCTTTCAGTAATCAGAGCTTAAAATATACTAGGACACATTTGATTTTAAACATCTGGGAAATATCAGGACTTCCATGAAGAATCCCACTCTACACTGTATACAATATAACAAACTTAAGATAATACCTGTTTCTCAAGAACGTATCATTACAGAAAGGGGAGCAACTTCTCTCCTACCCTCTTCTGCTGAGTTGAGATTGACAAGTACAATATCTTAATCAACTGATAGATCAAAAGAAATTGCTGTGTGTTAATATATCTTCAAGGGTTATATCTGTGACAATCATTTTACGTCGTTTGATATGTAAATGCAGGAGAGCTAATTACTTTATAGAATATGAGCATGTCTTTGACTTGCACACAAGGATTTTCAAATTCAAATTTGAGAGAACATTCATTCTGAGATTTTGGACTTGGGAACTATGTTGGGACTCACCGAATGAACCCAAATGGAATGCAAAAATGCTCAGGTATATAACTTGTTGCCAGAAAAGCATACAGTGATTTAGAAAGACCCTATTAGTAACAAATTAAGAGGATAGAGTTTTGGCACCAGTGAACACATGTGACTACGGTATATCTCTGTGACAAAAACCAACTTTAAAACTGGTTGGATAGAAATGCTGTGAATTATGAATGTGAAATCTTCAAGTAATGACAGATCAGCCCATATTCAGTTTTATTCTCACATATTCATAACATATTGTTTCTTCCCATTTCCCTGAGAAACAATTTCAACTGATAAAAGAATTCCTAAATCAATTATTGACTATTAGGTTTACCAAATATACATGGATACCAAATTAATTTATTTGGCTTTATACTAATATGAATTTAATTGTAGAGGCTGTAGAAAAGTTTCTAGAGAAGACAAAAGGAAATAGTAAAAGTATAAAAGATATGCTGTGATAAATATTAATTTATTCAGGAAGCATTTGCTAATTACTATGTTCCAAGGATTTTAAGAAGTGTAGCTTAATAGAAAATAGACTATGTCATTAATGTCTATGACTCTGGTTAATTTATTAACTGGATATTTATCAAAAAAAGGCATGACTTCTTTTAAGAGTGCTAAATATGGTTCATACCTAATACTCATTACTGCATTTTTTTCACTTGTCAATCAGGCAGAGTGACATATTTTACCTTTAGCCCATGGGTCTATAGGTTGCTGCTCCAGACTGATTAAATTGAACAACATATTTTCCACTCTAAACACTGATCTTGTATGTGAAATAAACAAAATTTTATGAAATTCAAAGGTATTAGAAAGGAAACATTTCCAATGTATATAAAGGGTACACACACACACACACACACACACACACACACACACACAGGCAGTGAGTGGGGGGATACAACTGAAACTAGCTACTCATTTCTCAGAAAAGTGACTCCCAACAGACCATGTGATTCTGTCACATTCCCTGCTCTCTCATGAGGCGTTATTCCTATAGGATCCTCCAGATAGAGTGAGGGTCATTAAATGATTCTAAAATATTTACTGTCCATCCAAACATAGAAGCTCTGATAGAACAATTCTGGAAGACTTAAGGGGAATAAAAGTTGATTGCCCTTTTTAGATTTTTATAAACATTTTTCTCAAAATATAATTTTGAAAAACATGTAGTAGAAAATGTCCAAAGAATTTTTAAACTCATCAGTTACCCAATATTCCTCAGCTAGCTGATAGGAGTCAAGAAGAGCAAGTAGACCCACCGGTGTTGTGCCTTTTTAGGAAAGAAAAAACTGTAATTTAACGAGCTAGTATCGTATTGACTATTGTATATTTGAAAACACCATCAATTTTCTTAGAGAAAGCAATGGTAGACGCACAATCTTCTTAATGTCCATATGTTCTGAAAAGTTAATTTTCTGTCAAAGTTACTATTGGGCAACATGGTAGAGTGTGTTTACATAAAATAAAACATAATTAATTTTGTATGTGGTTCATTGCTGACAAAACATTGTGTGGGATATGAATGAAGTGGGATTGGATTCTCAGCCTTACCCTCCACTTAGCAAAGTTAAGGATATGTTAATTGAAATTGAGAGTTTTGCTGGATATAGTAGCCTGGGCTGATAGTTGCATTCTCTTAGGGTCTGTTTGACATCTTCCCAGGAACTGGTGAGAAGCCTGGTGTAATTGTCATAGGTCTGCCTTCATATGTCACTTGAACTTTTTTCCTTGATGTTTTTAATATTCTCTCTTTGTTTTGTGCATTTGATGTTTTGACTTTTATGTGACGAGAGGAATCTCTTTGCTCTCTTCTATATCTACTATCCTTAGGTTTGATCTTCTCATTGTGTCCTGGATTTCCTGCATGTTTTGGGTTAGGAGCTTTTTGTGTTTTGCATTTTCTTTGAAGGTTGTTTCAGTGTTTTCTATGGTATCTTCTGTCCCTGAATTTCTCTCTTCTATCTCTTGTATTCTCTAATGTGAATTTTTTTATACCTGAAATATCAATTCTTAGTAGTGAGGCATCAATGTAAGAAAACTGAAATTTATCTAGTGAAATCAGTGGTCACTGATTTTTTTTCTACATGTTCCTTGTGGCTGCTATTATTACTTATTTTTGATATTAATAACCACCTCGGTCTAGTACATCGTTTAGAAAGTCTTTTTTTTTTATAAACACATAGAATACTTAAAAACCCTCTCTTAGCTAGAATGGAATTAATTTCACCTACTAAAACAACCAACATTGGATAAATTTTACCAGATAAATAATTCAAATGATTCAGGGAAATTCCCTAAAAGCTTGTCCCAAAACCCTGACATAATTTATATCCCCAGAAATATGAAGAAAAGGTGGTAGCAGCCATAGGTACCACCTGTACCAATGAAAGCAAAAGGCTTCATAAAAGGCTATTACAATTTTTTACTTGCTATATAGTGACATAGTAGTATGAGAATCCACCTGGACTTGACAAGAGTCAAAAATGGCTAATGTATGCAAAGTAGGCAGAATGAGTGTCACCCAATAGTAACACACTTTCTGTGTTTATAATCACAAAGACTATTTCAAAAACAGAATAACTGACCAAAAGTAATCAATCACTACATCAGCTTTTCATTCTAACAAAAGGCATGCTTACAACATTGTTAATTTTTCTCAACTCCAGTATTTATGAATAATAATGATTTTTTATCCTGCATTGTTAGCTTATAATAATGTAAATGTTTATTATTGAAAGCTTTGTGGAAAAAATCAAGGTAACAATACTATTCCTTTTTCTTTTCTTTTCCCCCTGGGATGAACTCAAGTTTATTTATTCTATAACACACATATTATGTCCTGTGTAAGTGTTATTAGTGATAACACACCTCTTTCTTTTTTAAAAATTCCTTGACGTGGGTAATAAATATTATATGTCAGCTGATTCATCACTCTTCCTTGCTAATGATTCTTAGAATGTCCTCTTTATCTTAATATATGTAGTTGAATAGAGAACTCTATTGAGAGGGTCCTTCTTTATGACTCTTCTAGAATAAGCTCTTCAAAACCATACTAACCAATAGTAAATGTTTGTCACTTATTCAGGGTTTCTTGTTAAATTGTCTTCCATTCACTCAATATCAGTGAAAGCCATGGGAAATCTAAGTTTCTAACAATTTCCATTAAGTATATGCTGAATGACATACTTCTGTTTACACAATTTAAAATTGTCCTTTACAACAAGATAATAAGAAATATGTAAATAAGTTTAGCTTTGTGATGGACATTTGAAGTCAGAATTGCTTGCTGCAAAAACATGAGGTAACAAAGGAAACCTTTATTGAGAACACTTTGGCTGCAAGCAAAATCATCCAGGTAATTTGTAAGAGCTATTCATTATGTCAATAGGGGCAGGGTTTGTGAAAATACAAATTCAGAATGAGATACTGGTTTCCTGAAATGGAAACTAGAGGAATGTAGGTGTTAAGACAAACACCTAGGTCAGAGAAAGGTAGAGAATACATGCTACTCACTGATAATATTCTGAAACCATACTGTATATGATATGTCTACTGATAATTTTAAGAATTCATGAAACCAAAACTGATATATCAGATTAAAGCATGCACTGAAATAAACACCTGCCTATCACTCTAATATAAGCTTACAACTTTCAAAACCTACTTTAACAAGGGTTCTTGGGTGCTTCAACTTTCCTTCTACTCCACCACCCACCAGAAAAATTGGAAGGGAAAGATTAATAGGGCAACAGAGGAGGATGTGGACCTGTTGAGAAATAGTTCTTTGGGGGTTGTCCCAATCTTGGTTTTCAGGACATCAGCACTTCAGTTCACATGAATCAGCAGCAGTAGCTCAACTGACTCACAAACACCATTCAGGAATTGGCATCAACACTTTGATCCATAAGAACCAGAAGACTCTGCTGTGCAAGTAGCAAGAACCTACAGGAATATCATGAGAATTTGTTTGCTACATTTCTTTCTACGAAATCACAACAAATGATGATCAACAAAGAAAACAAGGTGAACCAAAGCCACAGTGTTATCAGCAAAGCCCAACGAAGACCAGTAAAGCATGGCAAGGTGAACCAGTGTCACAGGATGATCCATAGTCTGTTGGGCTATGCATATACCCTTTCCAAACACCCCATGTTCTCACAAGTTACCACTCCAGCAAAAACATGCCCTTTTCCAGGCAGCTTTCAGAAAAATACCACATGTTTGTTCTCAAAACAGATCCTCCCATGTGTCTGCTTCAGCAAAACATCCTCTCATAGGACAGTTTACAGGGAAAAAAAGTCACATAAAAATTGATTCTCCAAAGAAACAAGAAATTCCTACTTCACTTCAAGAACTAAAGAATACGACTTTCGTACTGCCGGACATTTCCAACATGTAAGGCTTCATTTTATTATTACCTTTATATCTCTAAAATCCTTTAGTCTCTTACCCGAATAACTATAAGCATTACATACAGAATTGACTCCTAACATGATGCACAGAAGCCAAAAGATTCTTTGGTGTCATTCCCATCTTTAGTAACTAACGGTTTTCATTGTTATTCAAATAAGTATCTAAATCTTTACTACAAACCACAAGTGTCTTCATGAGTCTATATTACGTTTAAATTCTCATTCAAAGTATTTTGTCATATCCCTGAATCCCTTCTTTTTCTCAATTGCACTGCTTAAAGAATGTTTCTCTCTTTCTTCTTATGGCCTATGAAAATCATGTTTAACCTGCATGGATTAGTCTTCACCTTCGTCACATCTTTCAGACCTTACTTCATTCACCAATTTTCTCTGGGAAATCAACCTAAACTCTTAGACTAAAGGTGCCACAAGTATAGTATGTATGACCTTGAATCTTCACAAATGTTCTGTTTGCTGTAGTTAGATAAAAGAGAAAGAATTGAAAAAAAGCATCCCCTCCAAACTACCACTACAATAAAAATAAAATTTGTAACTTTTAAAACCAAAATTGGTAAAAAAAATTATTTAAAATAAAACTGATTATTTTCAAGCTGTAACTAGAGGTAACTAATAAAAATTTTCAAGTACAAGATATTTAATTTGTGTTTCAACAAAAGTATAAGAACACACAGATATCTATATTTCATATTTTTGTTTTTCTTTGTGGTTATTTCTTTTGAAGTCACATTTAGTTTAATTGTTAAGTTCAAGTGCAGCTACACTTATACAAATGTTTTTTATATTTGTACTCTCATCCCAAAATACATAGGCATACATACAAATCCACGCACACAAAATAAAAACATTAATTTTCTTTTTGTTTGCATTGATTAGTTTTATTATGATTAAAAATATTTTAAGGAAAACACATGGCATACATAATGTAATAAGGTATATTATAACATTTTATATACATATATGGTATTTGTTAAATTAATGGATATGTACACTTAAAAATTGACAAGAAAATACATATTTTTAGCATCAAAAAATCATTAGTATGGATATTTCTCTGCAAAAATACACACTTCAATGATGCAAACGTTCAGTTTCCTCCTTCTCTAAATAAGCCTACTAACCCAAGTGGTGTCAAGTGCAGGGGAGCACTCACCATATCCCTTGCCTAAGGTCACCTGATCTTCAATTTCTTCAGGAAAGTGGTGTCTCCAACTGAAATACAAAACTACTGCTAGGCAACTTAAATAGCAGCATGGGAAGGTCTGACAGTAGAGAGAACCCAGAGAGGAAAAGGTAGTGAAAGTGAGGGTGGGTAACAGAAGGGCCATAAAATAAAATATAAAGTACTTGAAAACAGAGTACTTTTTCTTTAAGATGCACTTTCTCTGTATTTATTTTATAATGATCTTTCCCAAATGTCACCTGTATTAAGGAAGAGTGTACTATTTAAACATGTAATGAGTATAACATCTTCACCACTCCAATGCGTCTTAAAAAAAAATCTTTCCCAGAATTGTGTAAATGAAACTTTCCTAACAGCTGATTAAAACAATAATTGCCTAACAGGAATTTTCAAAGTTATGAAGGCATATTACGGTCTAGAGTATCTCATTAAAAATCAAATTCACAACATCAACAGATCCTTCCTGTGCAATGTAATTACATGACCAGGCACTTAATTGAAATAAAGTGGAAGTGAAACCTGGCCCAGCACAGACATGTACTGATGGTTAAGACTCAGCAGGGTGGAACTACCTCATTAAGTGTGGTCTTCTCATACATTTGGGTCTGCCCATTAAATTTCAAGCAAATACTAAAATAAGAACAAGTCAATTAAACACATACATTTATAAATATGCATTAACCTTCTCTAGTGTATATAAAATATACTTGAAAGCAGAGAATTAACAAGTTTATAAAACCTACATTTTTTTTGTCCTGGTTATATTTACAAGTTTGAATAAAAATAAATTCTTTATTACAAAAATTTCTAAGTCATGTATTTTTTTTCTTAAACTGTTAAACTCTTGTAATTATGCTTGCGAAAAGCCATTGTTGGCATCTCAGTTCAGATGTCATTGAGAGACAAAAGCTGGACTGTAGGAGATGTCATCATTGCTAACCTCAGATTCTAAGGCCCTAAAGTAACCTAAGCCAAGAAGAATTTCCTTATTATTTTAACCCTCAGAGGGAACTGATCCAGGCAAAACCCTTATAGTTTTAATGCTAAATGCAAATAAGCGAACCAATGACCTGACAGGTGTAACACTTCTGCAGCAAAGGTGTTCTTTGTTAACCAGATATTTTTGAATTACAATAGCTAGGAAAACTATATGCATTCTTTTGTTTATTGGTTTCTCTTTATCTTGGAAATAGATTCTGTTTTCACATAGTGTAACCTAATTACACTTTTCCATCCCTCTACTCCTGCCACTTCATCTCCTCCAGACCCACTCCCTTTCTGTCAGTCATTAGAAAAGGACCAAACATGATACAAAAAATATACTAAGATAAAGCAAAATACATCACATCAAGGCTGGTACAGGCAACCCAACAGATAAAGGAAGCCCAAGAGCAGGCAAAAGAATCAGAAATCTACTCATTTACAGGAGTCCTGTAAAAACACTATGGTGAAGGCTTTAATATATACACAGAGGTGCTGGTGCAGTACTGAGTCAACACTGTGTATGTTGTTTCTGGCTTTGTGAGTTCATATGAGCCTTGCTCCATTAATACACAGGGCTTTGTTCTGATGTCCTATATCCCCTTGGGTTCATAAACTTTTTCTACCTCCACTTTTGGGGAGGATTCCCTGAGCTATAAGGGGAGGAATATGAATGAGACATCTCATTTAGAAATGTGTCTAGCTCCGGAAAAAAAAGAAAAAAGAAATGTGTCTTCCACGTTGCGTGTGTGTGTGTGTGTGTGTGTGTGTGTGTGTGTGTGTGTGTGTGTGTGGCTATGAGTCTCTGAATCTGCTACACAAGGAAGCTTTTCTGATGACTGAATAAGGTAGTGATCTATGAGTATAAGAGAATATCATTAGGAGTCATTTTATCGATACTTTTAAAATTTCTTAACCAAGCATTGTTTGGATTTATGGTAAGACTCTGTGCTATCTAGTGTCTCGTTCTTGGACAAACATATAGTGCTGAATATAAGTTTCCTCTCAGTGAATGGACCTAAGCAAAATAAGACATTGGTTGGTTACTTCCACAAATTTTCTGCCATCATTTTCCTAGCATATTTTATAGGCAGGACAAATTGTGGCCAAAGGTTTTGTGTGGGGTTTCATGTATGTTTCTTTATTCGTAGCCTTCAGAGTACCTTAGTACATCAAAGACAGTAGAAAGTAGAGATAAAGTCTCCATGAAGACAGCAGTCTGACTGCTCCATATTCATTGAGTTGTGTGGGTGTTGTTCTCAGCAATGGCGCACATGGTCAGTTTGTCTTGGCAACAGTCTAAGTGGTTTGAGGATTTCCATGTAACACCCTTAGCCAACAACTCAATGGAATACTATCCAGTATTGGTACTGGAAGTCTCCTTTGATATGACAAGAGAGCCATTTTGGACTCAGTCTTCCCCATTGTTAGGAGACTTCATTAGGATTGCCTTAATATATTTGTGGAAGTTTCCACTACATTAGGTTTCCATAACATCTCTCAGATTACCTCAGTTCCAGGTGAAACAAATTGAACAATATACAAAAATATAGAAAGACCTCCCATGCTTATGGATTGGTAGAATTAACATAGAAGAAATGGCCATCCATTCAAAATCAACTACAAAATTCAATGTAATTTCCATCAAAATTTTAATCACAAATCTTCACAGATCTTGAAAAGACAATTCTTTACTTCATATGGAAGAACAAAAAGCACTACTAGCGGTCTCATCACTTTTTATTTTAGATTGTCCTACAAAGCTATAGTAATAAAAACAATATAGTATTGAACTAAAAATAGACACATTGATCAATGGAATCTCATTGAAAATCCATACATAAATCCATACACCTAAGGATACCTGATATTGGATAATGACACCAGAAGTAAATAATGGATAAAAGATAAGAAATAGTGCTGGCCAAAGTTGATATCTGCATGTAGAAGGAAATAGATCCATACTCATTACACTGTACAAAAATCAAGTTCACATGAATCACAGACCTCAATCTAAAACCAGATCCACTAAATTTGATAAAAGAGAATGTACGGAATATCACTGAATTCCTTCACACAGAAGACTTTCTAAACATACTACTGATACCCAGGCACTAAAATCGACAAGTAATAAATGGAATCTCATGAAACTGAAAAGTTTTTTAAGGCAAAAGACATCACCATTTGGACGAAGCAGCAGCCTACAAAATGGTATATGAGATTAAAAACTCTATACCCTCTGGAGCTAATATCCAAAATATATAAAGAACTCAAGTAACTAGATCTAAAATAATTCAAGTAACTAGAAGAAGAAACTCAAATGGCTGAGAACAACATAATTGTTCAACATCCTTAGCCATCAGGGAAATGCAAATCCATACTACTCTTAGATTCAATCTCACACATGTCAGCATGTCTGTAACACAAGTCTTGCTGGTAAGGATATGAAACAAGGAGAACACTTTTCCAGTGCTGGTAGGAGTGCAAACTTGTTCAGTCACTATAGAAATCAGTATGGTGGCTCTTCATAAAGTTGGGATTTGATCTACCTCAATATCTAGTTATATTACTGTTAGGTCTAGACTCAAATGACATTTCATCTGACAACAGTGACAATTGTTCAACCATGGTTATTGTGCCTTTAGACATAATATCTAGAAATTGGCAATAAACTAGATACCCATCAAGAGAAGAATGGATACATCAAGAGAAGAATGTAGTATGTTTTATATAATAGAATATTATTCAGAGCCTAGTAAGAGCACCAGTGGAAGGGGAAGCCCTTGATCCTGCCAAGGCTGAACCCCCCAATGATTGTTGGGGGGAGGGCAGTAATGGGGGTAGGATGGGGAGGGGAACACCCATACAGAAGGGGAGGGGGATGTTGACCTGGAAACCAGGAAGGGGAATAACAATCGAAATGTAAATAAGAAATACTCAAGTTAATAAAGATGAAAATAAAAGAATATTATTCAGATGTTAAAAAAATATGATCATGACATTTTCAGGGAAATTAATGGAACTAAAACTATTATTCTGAACAAAGTAACCCAGATCCAGAAAAATAAATATGGTATATATTCACCTACATGTAGACATTTGTTATTAAATAAATGATAAACAACCTACAATCCATAGACACAGAGAAGTTAGGTATGGAGGAAGAAACTAAGGCGAACACATATATCTGACTGGGAGGAAGAAATAGGATAGATTTCAAGGATGGCCTGGGGATAGAGGTGAAAGGAATAGGGAGATTAGGTTGGGGAAGCATAGTATGAGGGAGCAAATAAGGGCACAACAAATCTCACTTTTCTGTTGTTTTGCTTTTGCTTCATTTACTTTCATTCTAAATGTTGCTCCTTTCCCAGTCCCCTCTCCAAGAGTTCTTCACTTCAGCCCTCAGCCCCTTTGCCTGGTTGTTGCTGACTGGAACTTGCCACCTGTGTCACTGTTTACAGCAGACCTCCTGGAAGCCAAGCATGCTGTGGGGCGTGGGAGGGGAACCAGCACACTGATCATCATATTTCATTCTTAAAAGTGAAAATTCAGTTCTTAGTAAAGTTAGTGTGTCTGACAATATATAACTTTAAGTGCCCCAAATCCTGAAAGTGATAGCCTTACATATTTGCCAATAGCAGTTTTCATTACAAAACAAGAAGGAAATATCAAGACTATTTGAAACTTGGCAGTTTACTATGTATATTACTCAACAAACTTTATTGCTTCCTGCACAGCTGTAGAAACATTACTAGGTATCCATAATTGTTTTCTTCAAATTTGTACCCTGAGATATTTATTCAAAAATTTTATCCCAATTTTGTGACACAGTATAACCAACACTGATTATCTTATAGATCTCAATGGGTAAGATACTACTCTCTTCTCAATGTACCCTGCAGAAGCCCTGGGGCTGTTTTGCACTCCCCTGAGTTGACTTACTGAAACACATACTCTGGTGAATGAAATGTAATGAATTTCTTGGTAGGAACGAAATCATGATTCATACCTGAGATTGTAAGGAATAGAACAGATATTTTCCAGAAAATATTGATAGATATGGAAAAACTTATGGCAATCAATCCAAAGAGAAAAACCTAAAGAAATTGACCATTTGAAGGGTGAAGACACCCTTTTGGATACAATAGATCAGAGAAAGTTGATATGTTCACTACAGAACGAATATATACCAAATGAATACATTAAAGTTTTAGAACATTTTGAATATAATTCAATTTAACTTTTGAAATATAAACTACAAACATGATAACTGAAATTTCTGTGAAGAGAAATGGAACAGTAAAATACTTGTGTGTAAGCTTTATTTTCAATGTACATGTAAGTTTGGTTCTACAATAGCCCACAGAATATCATTTATTCATGCTTCCACTCAGGTTGTACTGCTATTAAGAAGCTGGAAGAAGTAGGATGGTGTAGAAGATGGAAAACGGCCCTGTTTACCTAGCCCTTAATTTTGTTCTTACTCTGTTTATTGACCCGTCACAATGCAAACAGCTTTCCTGGGTCGCATGTTCCCAAACCTATGCTGTTCAACTCAAACTAGTGAAGCCAGACAGCAATGAATTGAAACTCAGGAAAACATATAGCCTGAAACAATTCTAACATAAATTGTTCCTTTTATGAATTGTATTCATATTTACAAAACCATAGCAAATAGAGAGCCAGAAGGTAGACATGAGGTACTTTCAAAATTCATCATATTTATGAAAGCATTCTCAGCAGTTAGAGTGAGAAAACTACTACTTCAAATCAGAAATATATTTTTTGTTCAGAAAATAAAGTATAGAAGGCAGACAAATAACAGGGGAAATGAAATACTCATTAAAAATTGTTTAAAATTAAGAGAAACCTGAAGGAACTGAATGTTCTGTAGCTTCAGTTGGATACAGGAACAGAAATTCAACTTTGACATTGAATCTAATGATTTGTTCAGCTAAATATACCAAAGTTGGAATATTTGGAATAAGTTTCTTTATTGACAGACTCAGTTGAAAAACCTGCTGTTCCTTTCTCCAGAATTAGTATTAAAAAAAAAGACTGAAAGTGTTAAGATTAAATCACATTAACATTAAAATGTGCAAAAGATAAATAGCTAAGTACTTCTCCTGTTGAGTTAAAGGGACCAATCCTAGCTACTGCCATTGATGAGCTCTTTTAAAGTTATATACAAAATTCTATGATATGTTTAATTTTAATTGTAATTTAATTCAAATAAGTTGTAATTAAGTATCTACATTCATGATCCAGAGATGAGAAATATTTGTGTTCTTCTCACCTTCTCTTCTTTCCTCAGTCCAGGGACCCTATCTTAGGAAATGGTGCTACCCAAAAGAAACATGCATTCTGCCCTATATAATTTAATTAAGTCAGTGAGTACATGCAGGCTAACTTAATAGAACTAATCCCTCACAAGTATCTTTGGTGTTTTGAATGACAATTTTCTCCATACTCAAATGTTTGTGTACTTGGTTCCCAATTGGTAGAACTGTTTAGGCAGGATTAGGCAATATGGCTTTGATGGAGAAGGCATGCCATTTGGGGGAGGCTGTGAAAAACAAACAAACAAACAAACAAACAAACAAACAAACTAAAAGAAAAAATCCTCTTACCATGCTCTCTCTAACTCCTGTTTGTGGCTCTCAAGAATTAATACCACCACACTTCGATTGAAAGATCACATACCCTAACCCTAAGGAACTATAGTCCAATTAAACATTTTCTTTTTAAAGTTGTCCTATTTTGATGCAGAAATAGAAAAATAACTAATACACAAGTTGGTATCAGGAATCTGGTATTGCTTGACAGACCTGACTTACTGTTTTTGAAGGAAAGTAAAAGACTTTTGAACACTGAACAAGAAAGGCAGTAAAATTCTGTAAGGGGAGCCTAATGAGCCAGTCTAGGTAGGAGCATGGAAGACAGTATTGCCAGAAATCACTGTTGACTATGAAGACTCAACTTTAGAGGTTTTAGATGAGAAAAATGTTAGCAACTTCCCTAAAGAGTTGTGTAGAAGAATGTAGGTACTTTCTGCTCTTGCCCTAAGAATTTGCCTGAAAATAAATTGAAAAGTATTACACTAATACCTTTGGCAGAGGTGATTTCAAGACAGCTCAGTATTGATTCTGTCACATGGAATTAGCAATCACCCCTGTGTAAATCTACAATGAAAACGAGCCATTGAAACAAAGATAAAATGCAAATTACAGTTGGAGGAGAAATAGATCACCAGGAATTTAATGTTGAGGTCAAATCCTGTGTTGAATAAGATGTAGTGAGGCCCAACATGGAAAGGAATAGAGCAGAGGAGACTTCAGAACAAGACCCAACCTGGCTAAGCTTTCTATTTGTGAAAAAAAGGCGCGAAGAATTTTATCTTATAGAACAACAAAGGCTTCTGCAATTATGGCTGAAGGAGTGGGGTACAAACTTCACCCCAAATGGACAAAGAGACTTGACACCATCATGTATATGGTTCTGGAATTCAGGTCATGAAGGATACACATTTAAAAGGGTTATAAATTCTTCTACAGAAGACTTATTGAGGCCTGGCAATTACAAGTCCTACATGAAAGGCCTGAGAGGCTAAAGAGCCTTGAGAGGTAATTACATGAAACTTGCCGAACAAGGCAAAGCATGTTCAAGAAGACAGAGCTATTAGAATTTCAGCAAAAAAGAGATGCACACTGGGATGAGAAACATCTCTAGAGAGAGAAATGTATTTCTGTAAGCAAAGGTGGAAGAGAACAGCCATCTAAGCCCTCTGGCATCATATACAGAGCTTAAAGGTTTGGCATTTGGTCTTGTTGTAGTTCAGTGTTTTCTTAATGTGCCCCTATTTCTCCCTTTTGGAATGGAAATGTATCTTGTGTCATATGAGTGTGAGTGTCTTCGGTATGCTTCTGTTGGGGTTAAAAGGTACAATAACCAAAACAACTCACAAAAGAAAGCATTTAATGGAGAGATTACCTACAGTATAGGACAACTAAGATGATTATTATGGCAGGAAGGAGACAGGGAAGGCACCAGAAAGCTTTACAGCTTCACATTCTGATTCACAGGCAGCATGCAGAGCATGACTGAGTCTTGTATGGGCTTTTGAAACGTCAAAGCCCATCCCTAATGACCTGTTTCCTCCAAGACCATACCTACTCCCTCGATACCTTTCTTAATTAGAACGGACTAATAATTTCCGAACAGTTCCGCCAACTTCGGATGAAGCATTTAAATATATCGGTCTCTAGGGGTCATTCTCCTTCAAACCACCACATTCTACTCCTTGGCCCCATAGATTTATTGATATATGATAATTCAAATACATCTAGTCTAACTGCAAAGTCTCTATATTCCCTTGGTCTTAACACAGTATGATTACCTCCAATTCCATTGGTTTTCTTAGACTGAAGGCAATTTCTTAACTATAAATCCATGCAAAACAAAATTAAAAAAGCAAAAGCAAATATATTTCTAGCATGCAATGACAGAATATACATTAGTATTTGTTGATATCAGGAATTGCTTTCACCTCCAGCAGAAACACCATTTGGTCACTGTTGCCATGGCAATGGCTGTACATTCCCAGTATACCTTTGCCTTAATTTCCGACTTCACCTGTGAGCAGTTATCTCATATTCCAAATAAGACAGACATCTTTTGCTCTCTCTCTCTTTTCTCTCTCTTCTTTTTCTCATCCCTTCCTCTTGTCTCATTCTCCCATTAAATGTCTCCACGTAGAATCGTGTTGGCTTGCTGTGCTTTATCTGGGCAAAAGCCAATATTTAAACAACAACATTGGTGGGCCGAGATTTAAACAACAGTATTCCCATGTTAGGGTGCGTGAATCACTGAAGAATGATACTCCAGTCTCAAATAATATGCAAAAGCCAAGAGTGTTTATCGAGTAAATCCTCCATGCAGGGCACCAATTTCATCAGGATAGAAGGACCCCCAACTGAATTAGGAGACTAAGTTTTAAAGCCAAAAAGAATATTACGGAGGGTAAGTGATCCATATCTTGATTAGTAGGTTCTATCGCTGGAGGTATGGGTGATGCTGTAATTGGTTAGGGCCATGCTTCAAGCATATTTGACTATTCTCGCTTCATGCCAAGAAAGGGCAGTTCTTGACCTCTTAATCACAAACTTTTGTAACTATCCTTTTTCAAGTTGGGGAGGAGTCCCTGTTGTATAAGCCTGTAGTTGTTCAAGTAAGTGATTTGTCCAATTCTGGAAAGTAGAAACTTAGTACTGGTCTATACTGCTACTTTGCAGCCCGTCATAGAGTCAGCCTGGCTCAGGTTAATTTACTCCTTTCCACTCCCCAAAAGTAAGGACAAATCTTGAATCCTTGAGGTGTTTCTACAGGCTGATATTGCTCTCTGAGAATAATAGTAACAATAGTTAAATAGTAGAAATGTGTTCTTTGACAAATCTTACTAAAGCATTAACTATATAGAGTCCACATGTCAGAACTAATAGTAATATGGTGAGGGAAACAGTTATGGCTGAGACTAGGGTGGTCAAGCAAGGAGAGCAGATAAAAGAGACTCACCACTTTTGAGACTGTTTCTCTTCTCTTTTCCTTTCTTGCACTCTTTTATCATGACAAAGGAATGCAGACACCTTGTAGGGCTAGATGGGTCCCAAGTCTGCTCTACCACAGGGCTTGAGGCTTGAGAAGGCAGGATGAGGGAAGTTTGATTGTGTTTACCCCGCGCTGGTGTTCACTGCAGGGAAACTACACCTGCCCACCCACCTAGACACCGCTAGAAGGTAAGGAAGTGCAGTCTGAGGCATGGGACACAGCTGGACCAGGCTTGGTGTCCCCAGACCTGGAAAGAGGTTGGGGTTATCTGGTTCTCAGGCTCTCAGACACCTAGGTGTCTCTGGGAACCACAGAAGAGCTGAGAATAGAGTGGGGGCTGAGGGCTGGATCTAGCCAGGAGCAGTGAAGCTCTGGCTGGTCCCATAGGGGCAGTCCTTGCCTAGATGGTGGTGGATTGGTTTTGCTGGCGGGGGCTCCCATGAAAACAGGCAGTCCATGGTTTTAAGGCATTTACCTGTGGAGGGGCTGTGGCTGTTTATAAGGTCCTGGTGCCTGGGAGTCAGGCAAAATGCCTAGACTATTGTCTTTTCAGGATCACCTGAGTTTCTAGCCTTAGCTCAACCAAGAACCGGGCTGCCTTTCACAGTCCCAACCCCTGACCCCTTGTGACCCTACCTATGAAATTTTAGATTACCTAATAATTCTAGAGGGTTCCTCCAGTTCCCTATAAGAAGGCCTGAATACTTTTGTCTGGGGTCGACATCTCAAAGAATGGTTGACCTCTCCATGCTGACTGTTTCTACAGAATAAATGCTCTTTGTTTTTGCATGCCATCTGAGTCTGAAGTCTTCCTTCAGTAATTTTTGGGTCCTTCCACATTCTCTGGGGACAACAGATAGGCATGTCTTATGTTGATAGGAGCTAGAGTAGATTTTCATAGATGGGAATATTCTGGAGGAATCAGATTTCCAACACAAAAGCCCTTCCCTGTTATTCATTGCAGGGTGAATTTGGTTTTCCTTGTCTAATTTTAATGACATATATATATATATATATATATGATGGATATGATATATATATATCCTCCATTAATAGTCATTAAGAATTGCAATATCTTTATAGAGAGGGGATAGACATAACCAGCAATCTTGAGTCAGATCTGACTTGGAGGAATGGCCAATCTAATAATAACCACAAGTTCCCTGATTGAGATGATTGGGTGGGTGCTGGGGTAAGTGCAGAAAAGGGGTCTGGGTAGGCAAATAATTTTCTGACATTTCTGGTATAGAATGGAGTACTTGGGGTTGGGTTTCTAACCTTTCTAGTGGGAGCTGAAAGTTTAGCTTGGCCAAGACCTCATTAGGGTCCAGTGGAATGAGGGCTTAAAATTTTGTTGTTGTATGGTAGATGATAAATAGGAATCCTGAATGACCAGAGACATAGAGTCTTAATCCCATGAGTAGCCAGAGGGGCAGTCAACTTTTCATCAGCCAATGTAAATCTGATTACTAATGTGGTCCATCAGCCCCCTGAGGTACCCTAGTGATATGCAAAACAGGGCTCACAGTCCTTCCTTGTGGTATAAGTGAGAATTCATGAAGCAAGTTCCCACCCCAGGTAGCTTTGTGTCTCCAAACATAGTGAAAAAAGTCATTTTTAATAAGAGAGCTCGACTTTATCCATCAGGTTGATTTGCATCCCCAAATATCTCCTCCCTTCCTCCCTCCATCTCTCTCTCTCTCTCTCTCTCTCTCTCTCACACACACACACACACACACACACACACACACACACACACACAAACACACACACACAATGTATTCTGAACCTCCACATCAGGCCCTTAGTTCCACAAGAGGTCTGGATACTAGAGGGGCCAACCCAGAGGTGGAGTTGGCAATTTTTCCTGTGACAGTGTTGGCTAACCTCCAGGTAAATTTTAATGGATAGTGAGGATAGACAGCTGGTATGGCAGGTTGCAAGCAGTGGACAAGCAAGATCAGGATCATTGCAGAGAAACCACCAACAAATGGATGGGATATGGGAGTAGCCCTCCATTGTTCCTGAAGTAAGTTGTCTGGACTACTCCCTTGATGGAAGTGGCTACTGAGTTGTTTCTTTATTTGGGGTCTGCATTCAATCCACTTTTGCAGTGGTTAGAATGATCAGGATCACAGTATGAGATCCCTTCCAGTAAGGCTCCAGAGTTTTATTGCAGAAGGTCTATCCTGGCAGTCTTCTTTCTGGTTCTCTCTGGAAAGTAGCAAAGAGGCAGAAGAGTGTTGGCAGGGGCAAGACTTGAACTTGCCAGATACTTAGGGTTGCTTTTTAACAATAAAATGTTTACCCATCTTTAGTCTAATTTACTTTGCAGTGGTAGCTAACCTTCCTGTCCAAGTTCATCTGAGACCAAAACCAGCATATTAATAGCAAGAATATTTCCTCAAATGTAATCTTTTCAGCCATGGCTAGAAGAGCAAATCAATCATAGCTTTATAGTCCATGATAGGACCATCTCTGGAAGACCATCTGCTAGTTTTCAGATCCCTTAGATGGCTCCTGGTATCTTATGATGATACCTCTTGACCCAGACTTCATCACCTGGTTAAATGCAATGGAGATTATGGGGAGGAACACATTCAAAAATCTGGTGAATGGCAGGCCAGAGCTACTTCTTGACCCTGTGAAGGTTTTCAGAGATCCCAAAATTTTCTACTGATCAGATTCAGTCAGAATATCATATTGGAGATTAGGTAACATGGGAGAGGCCTCTCATGTAATATCTCAAAGGTGGTGAGACCCAAAATATAGGGGTATTCCTAGCTTTATATAAGGCATAAGATAGGAGAGACACCCAGTTACAGTTAGTTTCAAGGGTAATTTGGCCTCTTTCAGTGTCCAAAACATACTTTCTACCAGACCTTAACTTTGGGGTCTGTAGGCAAAATGTAATTTCCAATTAGTCTCCAAGGCCTGCACTAAAGATTCAGTTACATGAGAGATGAATGGTGGTCCACTGTCTGACACAAGTGGGATGGGTAGGCCATACCTAGGCTGTACCTTGGTATGATTTCTTCCAAAATCTGCTTTGCCATTACACTGGCAGTCTCCTTATTTTTGGGTAGGCTTATGCCGATTCTGAAAATGTTTTTCTGGTTTTACTCTGTGTAATCTATTCCCAATTGGTTGCAGGCCATTGGACTCTGATTCTAGTTCTTTGATCAGGGCCAGAATGACTCACAGACTGGCAGGTGGGGCAATTTGAGATTTCCTGGTTAACCAAATGTCCTATATCATATACTTAGTATTTTGTCCCGCCTTCAGTGTTTGGTGGCCCAAATGTGAGGCTTGGTGGATTTGGTGGATGAGCTATCTGGCAAATTTCTTGGGTAGGATGATGTGATCTTCATTGGTAGGCAACCATCCATCATTTCTTTAGATTCCTTTGCATTTGGCCTGGTCCCTTTTGTCCTCTGCCAGGGATAGCTGGAAGTGAAGGAGGTGGCAAGGCTACCAGAATGTAGCAGTATAAACCATGGCAGCTTACCTGACAGCTTTATCAGCAATCCTATTTCCCCTGTCTGTCTCCAGCAGTTCCTTTTGATTCCATGGACAATGGATTATAGCCACTTTGAGAGGGAACCATAATGCCTGTAGGAGAGTCAATATTTCTTCTGTATTTTTGTTTTCCCTTCTATAGTCAACAATCCCCTCTTTAGGTATTTGGGCCCATGCAGAAATATTGTGTAAAAGGGATCCCTGCTTCAGTATAGACGTTGACTATGGTCTCTTCTGCTAGCTTCAGAGCCTGGGTCAAGGTTATCAGTTAGGCTTTTTGGGCTGATGTGACTTGTGACAGTGCAGCTACCCAAACAACAGACTCCCATGCTAAGTCCAGTACTACTGTTCCCGCACTCCTGGTTCCATTCTGAACAAAACTGCTCCTGTCTGTGAAGTAGATGTGTTCAACATCTGGCCAGGGAATGTCAGTCAAATCTGGTCTAATGTTCTGAACCTGCCCCAAATCTATAGAGTTTTATATCTGAGGACAGGTCAGGTAAATGCATTGCAGGGTTCAGGCCAGATGACCAATTATATGTAATGGGAGGGGAATTTAGGAGCAGAGCTTGGAAATGTGTCAGCCTGGCATTGCATAGCTACTCACTGGTTGGATCCCATCCATAGCATGAGGGGTGGTGAGGATGAGTTTCTACTACATTGCTATCCTGTCAGCATCCCCAATCAGCAGGACTGTGCCAGCTATAATCCTCAGAGAGGCTGGCTATTCTGAAACACTGAATCTAGCTTCTTGGATAGATAGGCCAGAGGTCTTTTACATGGTCCTAGAGTTTGAGTAAGCCCTAGGGAACCCAACTCCCTTTGTTATGTCTTTTCTTTCAACCACATATAGATAGAAGAGTATGTGAATGTCTGGGAGAAACAGTGTTGGTACATCTAACAAGGCCTTCCTTAAAGTCTTAAAGGCCATGTCCATTTTAGGGGTTCACTCTAGTTTTCATTCTTGCCCCCTCATGGCCTCATTTAATGGCCATTCTATTTCAGTAAATCCTGGCACCCAGCATCTACAAAAACCAGCAGATCCCCAAAATTCTAATATTTGCCTCTGGCCAATGGGACTGAAATGCTGAGGATGGACTGTTTCAGGCATCTGACAACATACACTGATCCCCTTTTAGCATGTACCCCAGAGAGTTGACCTCAGGTTGACAGAGCTGGGCCTTTTTAGCTGAAACTCAATAGCCCAGTTGACTACTCAGTTGAGCTACTCAGTTCTTGTAACAAATCCCATGTTACCTTTGGCAGGTCTCCATATAGGGGCTGCTATCAGGAGGTCATCTGCATATTAGAGAATAGTTATTTGCAGAAAGGGCCAGCTGGTACTCACCCAAGTTCTCTTCCATTGGCTCACTGAAGTTGATGGGTGAGTTCTTAAATCCCTGATGCGTTAGCAAGCATGTCCAAGTCAGTTCTCTGTTGAAGTTCCTTTCCAAGTACTGCCACTCAAAGGTGAACAGGGGATAGCTTTTAAATGCCAGGACCAGGCTGAAGAAGGCATCTTTCAGGTTAAGTACAGTATTTGTAGTATGTTCAGGAGGGATACTACTTAGCAGTGTGTAATGCTTTGGAACTGTGGAATGAATTTCCTCCACTTGCTTGTTAACTTCCCTCAAGTCCTGCACAGGTTGGTAGTCACAAGAATAAGGCTTCTTGACTGGAAGGACAGGGAGTATTCCATGCAGATTAGCAAAGGATCAGGATCCCAGCTTGTCTGATTGATTTGCTAGATTATCCCCATTCAGTATATCTTAGCACTGGATGTTGTTTGATGTGAACTGGGATAGCCGCATCTTTAATTAAACTATGATTGGGGCCCTGGGATGGGCCAGTCTGATTGGATTTCTCTCTACCCAAACTCTGGGGATATCAAAAACTTCTGGAGCAGTGAGCTTGGTCAGGGTACTGGCTAAGGGAACAACTTGTACTCTTATTCTAGGGCTAGGGTCATAACATAGATAGGGCCATCATTTTGTTCTTATTTTTTAATTATTTTATTTATTTACATTCCGGCCATTGTCTTCCCCTCCCAACAACCTTCCCCATAGTACCACAGTTCCTTACCCCATTCCACTTTCCCCTTGCTTCCAAGAGGGTGCTCCCCCCATATCTTCCTTCCCTGGAGCCTCAAGTTTCTCATGGATTAGATATACCTCCTCCAAATGAAGCAGGGCATTCTTCTGCTATATATCTGCGGTGTGTATGCGGGTACTCTAACCAGCCTTCATATGCCACCTGGTTGGTGGCTTTATCTCTGGGATCTTCCTGGGGTCTGGGTTAGTTGAGACTGATGGTCTTCCCCTGGGGTCACCCTCCCCTTTAGCTTCTTTAATCCTTCCCCTAAATCAACCACAGGAATAACTGACATTAATCCAATGATGAGTCTGTCTCAGTTGGCTGCTGGTAGGGTCTCTCAGAGAACAGTCATGTTAGTCTCCTCTCTGGAAACACTTCATAGAATCAGTAATAATGTCAGGCCTTGGTGGGAGTGGGCCATTTTTATCCAGCATTTCCACTCCCTCTGGGCCAAAATGGATTTAGATAGAATTTTGGTGGAGATCTCTCTCCAGCAGAGGGTATGGGTATTCCATGATGAGCATAAAACAGTGATATATATGTCCCACTACAAAGTCTACCTTTCTTTGGCTAGTCCATGGACAGGGCTTAGTGCCTGTTATCCCTTTTATTCATGTTTTTCACCAGTGTCCTTTAGAAAATCTATTTGTTTTCCCTCTATCTTCAGGGTTACCCAGGGCTTATGGCAGGGGTTGAGCCAGATCACCTGCTGTTACAGATTTCCCCTAATTCCAGGACTTTGGGCTTTCCACTGGGGCATTCATTTTTCCAATGGTCCAGTATTTGGCAGTAGACACATTGGTCTTTCTTCAGTGGGATCCTCCTACCCCAGCTGTACCCTGCTTACCTCTTGCTCTTTTCTAAACCATGTCTCTCAGTTACCTATTGTCCTTGAGGTAACTGTTAGTGAGAGCTAGTAATATTTTGGCCAGCCATCTGCGTTGTCACTCCTCAGGGGTCTCTCTCTATTGTTGTAGACCAGCTCTGTCAATTACCTACCTTCAAAAACCTTCAAGGTTCGGAATTTTCGCAGAATGTCAGGGTTGACTATTTAGCAAATCCAGGTTCACGGCTGATTGGTGTTCTTGAGCTTCAGGGTTAAATGGGTATAGGTTCTATAGGCCTCCATGAGTCTTTCTAGAAAGCCCTCATCCTTCCCTTGGGTAAACTGGCTTACCTTGGATAAATTTGTTGGCCACCTGACAGCCTCTCAGAGGTCCTCCATTAGAATCTGGCAGTAGGCCCAGAGCAGTCTCTTCCTACCTTCATCAGTGTTGTAATCCCAGTCAGGTCCAATCAAGAGTCTAGGTCCTGTCAATATCTGCCTGACTCTGTGTGGGCAACCCACTCACCCTCGAACTGACTTCCCGGCAACAACCCCAATCCTCTCCCTCTCTTCTGTGCTGGAGATGATCTGCAAGAGTTTCTGTCAGTCATCCCAGGTGGACTGGTGAGTCAGCATGACTGAATCTAGAATATTTATAAGAGCTGATGGCCTTTCTGAAGAAAATGGAGGGTTTTGCATCTTTCATTATATATCATTACTGGCAAAAGCACGTAGATCATAAACTATCTCCTCAGGGTATCTGATGGTCACCCTGAAGAGTACGGTTGTGGTTCACTCAGCCTGAGGGAAGCTGAGTCAGCTCTCTGAGCTGCTAGAGCCTAAGTTTGGAGCAGACTCCAGTTTGAGTCAGGAGCTTCCTCTTCTTTGCCTGTGCCTGCTGGGCAGAGAGGCTGAAGCAGCAATATAGGAGGGGGCAAAGATCC
Source organism: Rattus norvegicus (assembly GCF_021556685.1). NCBI lineage: Eukaryota > Metazoa > Chordata > Mammalia > Rodentia > Muridae > Rattus > Rattus norvegicus. Next base: position 12,160,342 of record NC_141535.1, read on the forward strand.
TCTTTGGGAGCTGAAGGAGAAAGAAAGACTGGCTGCCAGGGGAAGGAGAACAGGAAGTAATGCAGCAGGTGACAAAAAAGAGTTTCATCCAAACAGGGTTTTTTTCCCCACTAAATCCTGCCATGTAGTGATATAAGGCACCTGGTCTAGGTGACCTCGGACTTCCAGGGACTGTAGTTTTTACCCAGCAAATGATGGAGAGATGGAAGGCCCCCTCCTTGGCCTAGCCTACCATAAAGGTAGGCCATTCATTCCTACAAAAGGTGATGAGTTTGCTGGAAATCAGTCCTGAGTCCCCTGCAACCTTACAGAAGTCCCTAAAATGGCTCAGAACCAGACTCAGAGAGGGGCTCTGTGCCTGTCCCATTTTACAAATCAAGAGGATAGGCTCAAAATTGGTACCAAATAACAACAGTCAGGAACAGAACATACAGAGGTATTCAAGGAAAAAGAAAGAAAAACTGGAACAACCCTTCGAAAGGTTTTGCCCTGTGAGCACAAGAGTAGCAGAAACCTATGACTACTTTATAAACTAGATGAGAATTCTCAAGTTCTCTAGATTCCAGGTGAGCACTTGGGTACTCTCCAGGTGAAATTTGAGGAGCCCACCTTAATCCCTGGCACCAGTGTGGCAAAATACACATCTGTTTTGCCTCTCCTTGCCTCCTATTTGGTAACAGGCAGGAAACAAAAGCAAATACAGACACAGATTGAGCACTCCTAAATTTGCTGACTGGTGGGTAGAGAAACTCCTCCAAATTCTCAGCTCTTTGAGTGAGAAAACTTCTGCACTTCCTGGCCAATGCAAAAAAGGTTAGGGTCTATGAACTGCTGAAGAATGATATCCAAGACTCAAATACTATGCAAAAGCAAAGAGCATGTATTGAACAAATTCCTACATGCAGCGCCCCAATTCCATCAGGAGAGAAGTACCATGACTGAATTCACAGATTCAGTTTTGAAGTCAAACAACAACAACAACAACAACAACAACAACAACAACAACAACAACAACACAAAACCAAAAAGAAACAGTAGGGAGGGGTAGATGATCTGTATCTTGATTGATGGGTTCTATGTCTGGGAATCTAGTAATGCTATGATTCAGACTATTCTGGCTTCAGGCCAATGAGGGATAGCTCTTGACCTCTTGACTACAAGGTTGAGTAACTGTCCTTTTACAAGCTTGGGAGAGGGTCTCTTTTATATAATATAAGCCTATGTTTGTTCCAGTACCTGACTTGACCAGTTCTGGAAAGTAGAAACTCAGTCCTGGTCTCATGAACTACTGGTTTGCAGTCATTTTAGAGTTAGTCTGTCTCAGGCAATTTACTACTTTACCTAAAGAAAGCAAGGAGGCATAGTGAACCAAAGCTAGGGAAAAAAAACCTAGGGGGCAAACTCCCAAATTCTTTGTCAGATGGATTTTCCAATTTCCTTCAAGCTTTGTTGATTGCAACATACTTTTCATTCTTGGAGTGGTTCCACACCTTGTTAGCAGCTGTCCTTGACAGGATCCCACTGCTCTGGCATCTTCAATATTTTGGGCTCTCTCATACAATCAAGGTTGAAGACTCATAAGCTACAGGCTGTGAGGCCAACTTCTGGGCTTCCATGCAGGAACACTCCTGTTACATGCCTAGCTTCAGCAGTTTCCATTAAATGTGGAAGAAGATTCCACAATCTCTTTCCTATTTCTTTCATGACTCTAAATCCATAACTACATGGCTGAAGCTGTATGTTCATTTTTTGCAAAAACCGGACCTGTTATCATCCTCAAATCACACAGCATAACTTTTCTGTTGTTTTTTAGTACTAGGAAATCCTGCAGACCTTTTCTTTCACAAGCTACAGAATTATCTACTTGAGGTCTTGCCCTGAGGATATCATTCCTTTAATTTCATTTAGCATCAGACTTTTCTTCACCTTCTCATCTCTTTGAGTACAAAACTAGACTCTGATATTGCATTTCCTCTTGTTCTTTTTCCCCTCAAACTGTACAATTGGAATCTTTTCCCTTCTTGTTCGTTTTATGGTAGATCTGTCCTTTTAACCTTGTCTTTATTAAAATGCATGTTATATGTATGTATGTGATGTTTGTACTCATGTACATATGTATATGCATGTTTGGGTAAAGACCTCACTCTTTTTTATAATAAAATATTATATAAACCAAGTTGTCACAACTATTTCTTGCTGGATTTTAGTATTCAGTAGTTGGAAATGAACCTATTTACTGTGTGATGTACTTTCCTAGCAGCCTTTTAGAAGTAAGTCTGTAGGACATTAATACTTCTGTGATTATAGAAATCTTATAATTACTAAAGATAAAGTTTTGGGGAAAGCATAGTACAGAAAATAATAAAGCTCCTGTGATGGAAAAGCTGAACATCATGGGGACTGGTCTTGCCTCTTCAGAGCTGTTTTATGAACTGGTTAGATTTGTGCTATAGACACTATGGGTTTTCATTTTTTTTAAGTTCTCATATTTGATTCTAGCTATTCTTTGAATAATGAAAAACTATGCACATAGCATATTCAAAACTCAAGAAGCCTATTCCTTCTGTCCATTGATTTTTACTAATCAATGAAAACTTGATCTTCAAGATTACACTTAGCACAGAGCTTCAGAAATCAATACTTCCAGATTTCATGACTTCTTTTGTACTTATACAGGGATACCTCTAGTTTATTTCACTCATGTATGAAATGATCCTTGAGTATATTTGATCCAAGTGTTCTTTCAACCTAGAGAAAATTTCATCCTATAATACTGTGTCAATTTAAACACAGATAAAGAAAGATTTGGTTGTGTTTTTATTTCTTTAGAAGAAGAACCCCACTATAGGGTTATCTTAAAACAAGCCTTCTAGTGATATGATTTCCCTATTAAGTAGTAGATATTTATGAAAAGGTAGACTTAAAACAATTTATTAAGACTATCTATTCTTAAATATCATTAAAATTCATGTCTTTTACAGGACTCATTTGATTTCTCCTCTCTCCCCAATTGGATATTTTCTTTACATACATTTCAAATGTTGTCCCCTTTCCCGGTCCCCTCTAGAATCTACCTATCCCTTCCCTCTCTCCCTGCCTCTATGAGAGTGTTTCCCCACCTATCCACCCACTCCTTTCCATCTCCCCACCATGGAGTTCTACTACATGGGGGCATGGAGCCTTTATAGGGGCAAGGGACTCGACTCTCATTAATGTCCTATAAGGTCATCCTCTGCTACACATGTGTCTGAAGCCATGGTTCCCTCCTTGACTGGTGGTGTAGTCTCTGAGAGCTTTGGAGGGTCTGGTTAGTTGATATTGTTGTTCTTCCTATGGGGTTGAAAACTCCTTCAAGTCTAACTAATCCATTGTTTTAATGTGTTCTAGGATTCAATTTTCAATAATTTTAATGAGTATATTTGCATTGAAATATGTACTATTCCTTTACCTGCTTGGTTGTTTTCTCCTTTATTTCTTTAAGGGAGTTATTCATGTCCTTCTTAAAGTACTCTACCATCATCCTCAGATAAGATTTTAACTCTTAATCTTGCTTTTCAGGTATGATGGGGTATCAAGGACTTGTTGTAGTAGAAGAACCCAGTTCTGATGATACTAAGTAGTCTTGGTTTCTGTTGCTTATGTTCTTTCACTTGTCTCTCACCATCTGGCTATCTCTACTGCCTGCCCTAGCTTTTCTTTCTTTCTTTTTTTCTCCATCTTTATTAAATTGGGAATTTCTTATTTACATTTCGATTGTTATTACCTTTCCCGGTTTCCAGGCAAACAACCCCATAACCCCTAGCCGTCCTCTTCTATATGGGTGTTCCCCTCCCCATCCTCCTCCCATTACCGCCCTCCCCCCAACAATCCCATTCACTGGGGGTTCAGTCTTGGCAGGATGAAGGGCTTCCCCTACCACTGGTGCTCTTACTAGGCTATTCATTGCTACCTGTGAGGTTGGAGACCAGGGTCAGTCCATGTATAGTCTTTGGGTAGTGGCTTAGTCCTGGAAGCTCTGGTTGGTTGGTATTGTTCATAAGGGGTCTCAAGCCCCTTCAAGCTCTTTCAGTACTTTCTCTGATTCCTTCAATGGGGGCCCCGTTCTCAGTTCAGTGGTTTGCTGCTGGCATTCACCTATGTATTTTCTGTATTCTGGCTGTGTCTCTCAGGAGATATCTGTATTTGGTTCCTGTCAACCTGCACTTCTTTGCTTCATCCATCCCATCTTATCTAGTATGGTGGCTGTATATGTATGCTGCCCTAACTTTTCTGACACAAGCCTATTCTCCTTGTAGTCCTGGTTGTGTCAGAACTCCTCAAAGTCCGGGTGTCTTTGTGATACTGTGATCCTGGGATCCTTAGTATGTCAGAGCTCCTGGGAGTCAAGCTTTCTTTGGGTGTTGCAGGAGTTGGGTATGGGGGAGGTTAGAGCCCTGAGTTTGCTCTGGGCACATATACAAGCTGGAAGGAACACATGCCTGTGGGTGAGCAGGGGCCTGTGTTTCTCTGATTCCTATGTCGGTCCCAGTTATACTGGGTGTTGGGGAAGATGTTGTGGCTTCAACTGTGACCTTGAGTATGTCAGAGATATAGTCCTTCTGTGTGTCAGATCTCCTCAGAGTAGAGCTTACTCTGTGATCCTGTACTGCTATGATCCTGGACATGTTAAAGCACCTGGGTGACAGGCTTCCTCTTAATGTTTTGTGAATAGGTGTGGGACCAGCACCCAAAGTCTGCTCAGGGCACAAGTTCTGTCCAGAAGGCCTGCAAGACTGGCAGGGCAGGTGTTCATGAGTCCCTGGATCCCTGGGGACCCAGTTATTCTGGGTGTTCCAGCAGATGTTGTGCCCTCCTCACCTGTGCTTCTAGTTGTGTTAAAGCACCTGGATAATGGGCTCCCTCTGGGTGCTCTGGGAATGGATGCTGAACTTGAGCCCAAGTCTGCTCTTCATTTGATTTCTAAGAAATTTAATTTTTAACCTGAAGTTCATGAGATTTCAAGTTGAAGCCTCTACTGAAACCACGCTTTCCTTCCTGGGCACTTGCAATATGGTGAGTGCCAATGGAGAATTCATTCTTTCATTTAATATAGTCATAAGTAAATTTAATTATGATTTTAAGTTAACTTAAAAATTTAAATTCATTTGAAATAACTGTGAATCTACTTTTTATGTTAAATATTTTATGAAATTAAAATATAGATAAAATGTTTCTGATAAAAATCAGTGTCAGAATTGAGAAAAACCGAAAACTTTTAATGCACCAGAAATGGATCCTTAAATTATTTTAAAATATTGTCTTTATGTGTTAATATTGTTGTTTTGACATCTTTGCCTAAACTGTTTTAATATAAATAATAGTATAGTAATTTATAATTTTTAAATATGACCACTTGGTAGTTTAGGGTGACTGAAATGATTGAAATTATTTTTTTTTTTTGGTTCTTTTTTTCGGAGCTGGGAACCGAACCCAGGGCCTTGCGCTTCCTAGGTAAGCGCTCTACCACTGAGCTAAATCCCCAGCCCCAAAATTATTTTTCCATAATGTAGAGCTGGTCCAGATACTGAGAGTTTGGAAAACAATATAATTTGTAAGCAGCATCAGTTCTTGCTAAAATGATTTCTAATACATTATATTCAAAAAATAACTAAATAAGGTATAAGGCAGAACATCTGACTTCAGATAAATCATTCGAGGCAGAAAAATAAATTTGAAGTGTTTCTTTAATCACTACAAAATAAATTTGAAACAACTAACTGAATTTAAAAAATATACAGAAACTCCCTTATCTCAGGCCTTTGGAGCAAATTTTTTATTACATAAGCATTAGACCTGATTTCGGATTCTTCTCAACTTCTCTTATAAGCCTAGTGAGGCAGCACGTGTCTCTAACCCAAGAACTGAGAGCTGGAAGATGGGAAGTAATTCAGATGCACAGTACCAGAATGTGCTGACTTGTCTAGTCCAAAACAGGAACTGTCAAAATGCTGAATGTCAGAGGAAGATGCTAGTCATGACCTCTTGATCTCTGCCTTCTAAATGGCAACATATACACATGCACATTCATACATATGCAAAATACAGATTTTTTTAAAAAAATGGATGTCTCAGCCTTATCCAAATCAAAATTTTAATTTTGCATAGGAAACAATCCTCATATTGAGTTTCTAAATTCATTTAGAATGTACATGATTATATCACAGCTGAAGTTTCCAATTTTCTGTCTATTCTAAGATTTCAAATGTAGGTTTCAAGAGAAAACCATTCTTCGTGGCAGTGTGGCTGTAGACTTCTGTCTTTCCTTTCTTTGAAAAGGCTGTGCCTCAGAAAGACCATGCTCAAAAAATGTTTTTAAAGATATCACACTTTAAAAATAATTTTTTTGTTAAATCATGTGCTTTTTGGTAAGTAATTGCGTGGGATTTACTACTTTCATGATCTGGTGAAAGATGATGTATCCTTATACAAGTAAGCAGTATATTGAATATGCCCATCCATTTGAATTAATTAGACCAAGAAAGGATTAAGATCTGGAGCAAACTGAAGGCCAGAAAGTTGCTGATATGAAGTACTAAAGTACCACCTTTTCTGGAAATGCAGCAAACAGGGCTGACTTGCCAATTAATCCAAAGAGCTACATGGCCATTAGTTCAGGAAAGAGATGCTTGCTTGCCTGTTTACCTAGATATAAGAGGTAGGTTTGCCGATGACAGACATAAATAGGAAAAGATGTTAAGACTAAAAATCTAAGTATTTTATACTCCAAATGAAGCACAAATGTCCAGAAAATAATAATCACTTGTGTAATATACAAGAAGAATCATTTATCATGAGAGGTCTAAAAATATAATGTCTTAGGATCTTAAAAACAGTATTGTTATAAGTGTGTTTTGTTAATTCCTACAGCATTTTACATAAGACTTCAAAGTTAGTGTTTAAAATCCTGAATGCTAGGCTAATAGCACTTTACAGAGCTATAAATAATGTTATGAGCATTTTATGCTATATTAGAATCAGTGATATTAAGTTTATTAAAACTCCATATTTGTAACTATCATATTCAATTTTGTCATAAATGTCTCTCCTTTATGCATGTGAATTATAGGGTTTAAGATTCTTTTAATTACAAAGTGATTAACTTCTCTGTGAAAGTGCTATGTGTGAGATGATACAGTAACACACACTACATTTGATCCTAACACTAAAAAAGTGCTAGAAACTGCTGCCTGTTCTGAACTTAATTAAGTACATCCTGATTACCCAGACATGGGTGTCTCCTGAGAAGCTCAGCCAGAGCCATACTGATAAAGATGAGGATGGTTGCAGCTAACCTTTGGACTAAATAAGGGGACTCCAATGGAGGAGTTAGAGAAAAGACTAAAGGAGCTGAAGGAGTTTGTAACACAATAGGAAGAACAACAATATCAACCAACCAGACCCCACTAGAGCTGTCAGGGATTAAACCACCAACCAATGAGTACACATGGAAGGACCCATGACTCCAGCCACATATGTGGCAGAGGACAACATTGTCTAGGATCAATAGGAGGAAAAGCCTTTCGTCCTATGAAGGCTCATTTCCTCTATGTAGTGTAATGCCAGGGCATTGAGATTGGGGTGGGTGAGTGTGAGTGGGAGCATCCTTATAGATGCAGGGGCAGGGAGGGGAAAAGGGTATGGGAGAGGGCAGAGAGAGGATAACATTTGAAATGTAAGTACATAAAATATCCAAGAAAAATAAAATTCAGAAATAATAAAATTCAAAAAAAGAACATCCTGGCTATGTTTCTTGTTGAAAATATATTCTATTAATCCACCCACATTTTGAGGGTATATGTGACCCTGTGCATCTACTCTATAGTGGAAATCTGAATACTACTTATTCTATTTAGAACTGTCTCTACCCAATGAAAGTATTTATTCTTGAAATGTAATTAATTAAAAAGATTACAATTATATTGATAAAAGTGTTTGCTGCTTGATATCTACAATTGTAAAATATGAGTAAGTTAACAAATTAAAATGATATACTATGAATATACTGTATTTATGATCTTATATATCCTCTTTCATAGACTACTGTTATCTGTACTATTTAATATCTTAACTATAACAGAATCCATGATACTCAAGGCCACAGAGAAACTAGCTGGGCACCATCTATTTGCCCTGAGTTCCACAGTTTACAAGAGTCAAGGAAACCTCAGACTGTCAGGAGATAGCGTTACCATCACCACCAAGTTGTGGTTGGCTGGGCTCCCAAACCTCTTCAGTGTGTTGACTCTCAAATAAAATTATGCTCACACTCTATTTGGGACAGTATCTTAGCTAACACTGATGGCATTGTAAGCTCTGGGTTTACTGACACCAGCAGGTGACAGCTTTTCAAAAAAAAAAAGAAAGAAAAGAAAAGTCCAGTTAAAATGCTGATCTTCTTTCCACTTCAAAGTGTCAAGAAAAAGGGAATACATTTAAATGTCATGGAAGTTAAGTAATAGAACATTGGTAAAGAGTCAGAGATTAAAATGTATTTAGGTGGTTGAAGGTCTAGTATAATATCATTTGAGTTATTATTGATATTAAATGTACATTTATAATCCAAAACTATCCATGCCAATGGTAAAATAAATGAAAAATAAATTCAGCCCAAGTCTATATAATCAAATAAATATTTCTGGAAAGATTTTCACAAGAAAGAAAACAATATGACAATTAAACTTGTAAAAATAATAAAAACTCAGGGAAGAGTGAGAAAATTAACTAAAGAGATTATGTAATAAGGCTTAACAGAATTATGCTCTCCAAGTAGAAATGAATCTATCTATCTATCCATCCATCCATCCATCCATCCATCCATTTATCTTTCTATCTATCTATCTATCACATTTTTATATTTTAGTAAGCTTTAAGTCTCTGTCTTCCATATCACAAGCTAATGGGAAAATTGCGGTGTGTGTGTGTAAGAGTGTGTGTGTGTGTGTGTGTGTTTAAAAGGAAAGCAAATCATTGATATTTATCAAATTTATAGTTCATAAGCATAATAAAAAGCTATAGTTTGTTTACTGTTTGAAAATTCATACCTTCCGGTTTCAGCTTGCATCCAGAGCCAGTCACCAGGAGCCCTGACACAACTAAGAATAGAGGTAGGACCAACTCTCCTGATACGAGTTACCTACCTGGAGCCCGCAGGACACACAAACCCAGGAGTATTCTGTGACAGGACTCTTCTAGTTTCTAACTGGGCTACGAGCTGATGCAGTCCCACAGCTCTCTATATCCAAAACTCATGAGGAAGAGAGATGGACTCTCAGAAATGCAGACAATCTTGAGAGCCTGGGGGAGACTACCACATCTGCTCACATTCCTGGCCCAGGAGGAAACCATCTAGTACCCTCTGGACACAGGAACCTAGGAGCATTCAGGGGCAGGACCCTTCCAGTTTCTGCCTGTCTTGTAGCTGACCCAGTTCCATACCTCTCTGTACACAAATACAGTTGAGGAGAGAACTGGACAATCCTGAGCACTCATAGGAGACCACTATTTCTGCTCACATTCCTGGCCCAAGAAAAATCTACCTAGTGACCTCTAGGCACGGGAACCTAGAAAGAGTCAAGGGAAAAAACCCTTCTGGTTTCTGCCTGCTTGTAAAGCTGAAAGCCAATCACCAGGAGCACTGACAATCCTTAGAGAAGAGGTAAGATCAATTCTTCTGTACTGAGCAACCCTCTTGGAGCCCTCAGGACATACAAACCCAGGAGCAGCCTGGGACAGGATCCTTACAATTTCTGCCTATGACCAGAACTGAACTGGTCACACAATACTCTGCAACCAGACCTGGCTGGGGGAAAAAGTAAAAACAGATCTACAGGAATGTTGGCACACAAGCTTATAGGAGAGTCAAACTATAGTCAGAGACAGAAAGACAAGCTAACAACAGAGATAGTCTGATGGTAGAAATGCAGGACAATACAAGTAAACAAATAAAAAAACCCTTAATAACTAAACACAAAAATCCCTTAAAGAATTGCAGGAAAACACAAACAAATAGGTGAATGAATTAAACAAAAACATCCAGGATTTGAAAATAGAAGAAGAAACAATAAAGAAATTACAAAAGGAGACAACCCTGGAGATAGAAAAACTAGGAAATAGATGCTTGTCATAGACACAAGCATTCCGAACAGAATAAAAGAAATAGAAGAGAGAATCTCAGGGGCAGAAGGTACCATACTAAAAACATTGACACAACAGTCAAAGAAAATGTAAAACTCAAAAAGACCCTAGCCCAAAACATCCAGGAAATCCAGGACACAATGAGAAGATCAAACCTAAGGATAGTAGATATAGAAGAAAGTGAAGATTCACAACGTAAAGTGCCAGTAATATTTTCAACAAAATTACAGAAGAAAATTTCCCTAATCTAAAGAAAGAGATGCCCATAAACATATAAGAAGCCTACAGACTTGGACAAGAAAAGAAATTCTTCCCATCACATAACAGTCAAAACACAAAATGCACAAAAAAAGAAATAATATTAAAAGCAGTAAGAGAAAAGGTCAAGTAAAATATAAAGGCAGACATATCAGAATTACACAAGACTTCTCACCAGAGACTATGATAGCCAGAAGATACTGAACAGATGTCATATAGACCTGAGGAGAACACAAATGCCAGCCCAGGCTACTATATCCAGCAAAACTCTTAGTTAACATAGATGGATAAACCAAGATATTCCATGACAAAACCAAATTTGCACAATATATTACCACAAATTCAGATTTACATGGAAAATTACAGCACATGGTGGGAAACTACACTCTAGGGGAAAAAAAAACAAGAAAATAGCATGTTTGCAACAAACCCAAAAGAATAGAGCCACGCAACCATAATTCCACCTCTAACAACAAAAATAACAAGAAACATCAATCGCTATTTTTTAATATCTCAACATCAATGGACACTTTTCCCTAATAAAAAGACACAGACTAACAGACTGGATACATAAAGAGGACCCAGCATTTTGCTGTATGCAGGAAACACACCTCAGTGACAAAGACAGACACTAGCTCGGAATAAAAGGCTGGAAAACAATTTTCCAAGCATATGTTCCCAAGAAACAAGCTGGAGAAATAATTCTAAGATTGAATAAAATCGACCTTCTACCAAAACTTATCAAAAAAGTTAAGGAAAGATACTTCATGTTCATCAAAGAAAAAAATACACTCTCAAACCTGAATCCCTATGTTTCAAATGTAAGGGCACCTACATTCTTGAAAGAAACTTTACTAAATCTAAAAGCATACATTGTACCTCACACAGTAATAGTGGACGATTTAACACTCCACTCTCATCAATGGATAGATCGTGGAAAGAGAAACTAAACAGAAACATAGAGAAACTAGCAAAAGTTATGAACCAAATGGATTTAACAGATATTTATAGAACATTCCATCCTAAAACCAAAGAATATACCTTCTTTTTAGCACCTTATGGCACCTTCTCCAAAATTGATATATATATCCATATATTCAGTCACAAAACAAGCCTCAACAGACACAAGATGATTGAAATAATAACATGCATCCTATCAGATCTCCAAGGACTAAGGCTGGTCTTCTATAACAACAAAAATGAGAGAAAGCACACAAACACATGGAAAGTGAACAATGATCTACTTAGTTATAACTTGATAAAAAGGAAAGACATTAAAGACTTTTTAGAATTTAATGAAAATGAAGGTACATACCAAAACTTGTGGGACACAGTGAAGGCAGTGCTAAGAGGAAAACTCATAGCTCTGAGTGACCTCAAGAAGAAACTGGAGGGAGCCTATATTAGCCATTTGATATCACACATAAAAGCTCTAGAACGAAAAGAAGCAAATACACCCAAGAGTAGTAGACAGCAAGAAATAAAACTCAGAGTTGACATCAACCAGGCAGAAACAAAAAGAACTAAACAAAGAACCAACAAACCAGGAGCTGGTATTTTGAGAAATTCAACAAGATAGGTAAAACCTTAGCAAGACTAACCAGAGGGCAGAGAGACAGTATCCAAATTAACAAAACCAGAAAAGAAAGGGGAAACACAACAACAGAATTGAGGGAATTCAAAAATTCATCAGATCCTACTACAACAGACAATATTTAACAAAACTAGAAAATCTGGAGAAAATGGACAATTTTCTACATAGATACCAGGTACCAAAGTTAAGTCAGGATCAGATAAACCATCTAATCGGTCCCAAAAATTCCGAAAGGAATAGAAGCAGTTATTAAAATTCTCCCAACCAAAAAAACCCCAACAGGTCCTGTTGGGTTTAGTGGAGAATACTACCAGACTATTGTAGAAGACCTAATACTAATAGTCTTCAAACTATTCCATAAAGTAGAAACAGAAGGAACAACACCCAATTCCTTCTATGAAGCTACAATTAGGCATATTCCTAAACCACACAAAGACCCAACAAAGAAAGAGAACTTCACACCAATTTCCCTTATGACTATTGATGCAAAAACACTCAATGAAATTCTTGCAAACTGAATCCAAGAACAGATTAAAAGAAACATCCATCATGATCAAGTAATCGTTTTCTGAGAGATTTAGGAGATGGTTCAATATATTTAAGTCCATCAGTGTAATACACTATGTAAACAAAATCAAAGAAAAAGAACACATGATCATCACAGTGATGCTGAAAACACATTTGACAAATTTCAACATCCCTTCAAGTTAAAAGTCTTAGAAATATCAGGAATTCAAGGTCCATACCTAAACATAATAAAAGCAATATAGAATAAACCAGTAGCCAACATTAAACTAAATTGAGAGAAACTTGAAGGAATTCCACTAAAATCGGGGACTAGACAAGGCTGCTCACACTCTCCCTACTTATTCAATATAATTCTCAAAGTCCTAGCCAGACCAGACAACAAAAGGAGGACAAAGGGTTATAATATGAAAGAAATAAAAATATCTCTATTTGCAGATGATATGATAGTATACTTAAGTGACCCCAAAAGTTTCACCAGAGAACTAGTAATTCTGATAAACAACTTCAGCAAACTGGCTGGGTATAAAATTAACTCAAACAAATCAATAGCCTTCCTCTACTCAAAGTATAAACAGGTTGAAAAAGAAAATTAGGGAAATGACACCCTTCCCAAATAACATAAAACAACTCAGTATGACACTAACCAAGCAAGTAAAAGATCTATAAGACAATAACTGCAAGACTCTGAAGAAAGAAATTGAAGATCTCAGAGGATGGAAAGACCTCCCATATGCATGGATTGGTAGGATTAATATAGTAACAAAGGCCAATTTTCCAAAAGCAATCTACAGATTCAATGCAATCCTCATCAAAATTCCAACTCAATTCCTCATAGAGTTAGAAAGAGCACTTTGTAAATTCATTGGGAATAACAAATCTCAGAATAACAAAAAATATCCTCAACAATGAAAATTTCTGGGGAATCACCATCCCTGACCTCAAGCAGTACTACAGAGCGACAGTGAGAAAAATTTTATGGCATTGGTATAGAGACAGGCAAGTAGGTCAACGGAATAGAATCGAAGACCCAGAAATGAACCCACACACATATGGTCACTTGATCTTTGACAAAGGGGCTAAAACCATCCAGTGGGAAAAAACATAGCATTTTGAACAAATGATGCTGGTTCAACTGGCACTCAGCATGTAGAAGAATGCAAATCAATACATTCTTATTGCTCTGTACAAAGCTTAAATCCAAGTGGATCAAGGACCTCCACATAAAACCAGAAACACTCAAACTAATAAGAAATAGTGGGGAAGAGCCTTGAAGACATGGGCACTGGGGCTTATGCTCTAAGATCAAGAATGGACAAATGGAACTTCATCAAATTTCAAAGCTTTTGTAAGGCAAAGGACACTGTCATTGGGACAAAATGGCAACCGACAGATTGGGAAAAGATCCTTACCAATCCTATATCTAATAGAGGGCTAATATCCAATACATACAAAGAACTCAAGAAGTTAGGCTCCAGAGAGTCCAATAACCCTATTTCAAATACTGTACAGAGCTAACAATAGAATTTTAAGCTGAGGAATATCAAATGTCTGAGAAATACATGAAGAAATGTTCAACATCCTTAGTTATCAGGGAAATGCAAATGAAAACATCCCTGAGATTCTACCTCATACCAGTCAGAATGGCTAAGATCAAATAATCAGGTGACAACACATGCTGGTGAGGATATGAGAAAAAGCAACACTCCCCCTTTGTTGGTAGGATTGCAAGCTGGTACAACCACTCTGGAAATCAGTCTGGAGTTTCCTTAGAAAACTGGATACAGTACTACCTGAGGACCCAGCTATACCTTTCCTGGGCATATACCCAAAAGATGCTCCAACATACAACAAAGACACTTGCTCCATTATGTTCATAGCAGCCTTATTATAATGACCAGAAGAAGCTGGAAAGAACCTAGATTCCCTGCAACAGAGGAATGGATATAGAAAATGTGTTACATTTACACAACGGAGCACTACACAGCTATTAAAAAGAATGACTATATAAAATTCACAGGCAAATGAATAGAACTAGAAAATAGCATCCTGAGTGAGGTAACCCAGATACAAAAGAACACACATGGTATGCACTCACTGATAAGTGGATATTAGCCCAAAAGCTCTAATTACCCAAGATACAATGCACAGACCACATTAAGCTCAAGAAGAACAACCAAAATGTGGATGCTTCAGTCTTTCTTAAAAGGTGGAACAAATATATTCATAGAAGGGGATATGGATACAAAGGTTGAGTGGATACTGAAGGAATGGCCATTCAGATCCTGCCCCATCTGTGGATCCAGCCCTTATATATACATCCACTAAACCTAGACAATATTGAAGAAACAAACAAACAAAAAAAAAACATGCTGACAGAGTCAGATATGGCTGTCTTCTGAGAGGCTCAGCCAGAGCATGACAAATACAGAGGCTAATGCTAGCAGGAAACCATTGAACTATGAACAGGGTCCCCATTTGAGGAGTGAGAGAAAAGACTGAAGGATATGAAGGGGTTTGTAACCCCATAAGAACAACAATACCAACCAACCAGAGCTCCCAGGGAGTAAATCACCATCTAAAGTGTACACATGGACTGACCCATGACTCCAGCTACATATGTAGCAGAGGATGGCTTTCTTTGGCACCAGTGGGAGGAGAAGCCCTTGGTCCTGCCAGAGCTAGACCCCCCAGTGTAGGGGAATATCAGAGTGGGGAGGGAGGAAGAAGTAAGTGGTTGGGGTAGGGTTGCACCCTCATTGATGAAAGGGTAGGGGGATTAGATTGGGGGCTTATGGATGGGAAACTTGGAAAGTGAATAGCATTTGAAATGTAATTAAAAAATATCCCCCTATAAAAGAAAATTCATATATACATATAATGCTGTTTAATTAAATGTAAACAATTTCCCTCCCTTACAACTCCTCCACTATATCCCATTACTTCTTTTCTTCCAAATTCATGTTCTGTCTTTAAAAAATACCCCACAAGTTCACTCCCACTTGTCTTTATGTGCATAGGTGCAGAACCCCCCACTGAAGCATGGGTATCATCTCAGGTACTGCAGATTTGAGAGCAACTAACATTCCTTCTCCCAGGAGCTGTTTATTCTCAGTAACTCCTCAGTTGAGTGTGATGCCAGAAGCAACACACCCTTCCGTGCTGACATTGTGGATGGCTTGACTTTGTATAGTTCTTGTGTATGCAGTCATAGCTGTTGTGAACAACTATGTTAAATAGCATTCTCAGTTCCCAAAAATAAGGTTCTGCTGCAGATGTCCACTACCTTTCTCTCACAATTCTCTGCTGCTTGTCTGCAACAATTTCATTAGCTTTGAAAAGAGAGGGTACTGCAAAAATGCCCCACTGGGGCTCTGTGTTGATTTCCATATACTGCAAAATAGACTCTGATGGAATATTTAGGATAAATTATTGGAGTTGATAAATATCAAAATACATTACATGTACAATGAAAGATTAAAGCAGAATTCAACATATCGAAGAAAATAATTGTTGTGTTTGTGACTCCACTTTCAGTCAGCATGCATTTGATAATGGCCAATTTTTATTTGTAATATATGTCTCTCATGTGTCATTAAAATTTGATAATTTTTCTTACTAGTCCTTATTGGTCCTATATTCCAGAAATGACTATCTCTTATTTCACAATCACATCCTAATCATGACATCCCTTTTTAGCAGCACCTACAATATTTTAGCCACTATTCTCAAGAAGCAAGTACACTAACAGTGAAGTTATAACCAATGTATCTGACAAGCACCCAAAGAACTCAGAGAATCACGACTACTTCGGTAGACCAGAACATTAGGTTCTTAAATATTGTGTCACATATCCACCTAGGTTGATATTGCCCCTTTAAAATTTTTATAGCAAAATATATTTAAAAAGAAATGAGACTAAATTATAATGCAGCTAACAAAATTATTCATGTCCAGACTTCTTCATAGTCCCTAGTTTTCTTTTGAATCCGATTCCTCTGAGTAAGCCACAATTGTTAATGATTCTAAGTACTATCAAGTGCCCATAAAGTACAGTGTTTTTCTTGTTATTCTGTTTGATCTAAGATAATTACATTAGCTTCCTATGCATATATCTGCAGGCAATTTTGCCTGGGGTTCTTTGCCGCCTCTGGTGATCAATGGAGAGCTAAGGAAGACACTTCTACTTGCAGGAAACATCTGCCTCCTCCTTGATGCTAAAATAATTTAAATGTGTTTTCTATTTGAGATTATAATTATCTCATTGCTCCTTTCTATTTGCTTTCTCAAAATATTTCTTATACTCCCCCTTGCTCTCTTTCAAATTCATGGCTCTTTTCCAGCTAATTGTTAATATCACTGATGGTTTTGTAGATGGGTTTTCTGGACTCCATTGGGAGTCCTGCAGGAAGTGGACACTTCTGGCTCCATATCCCTCGCTGCTAGGAAGCTCAGTTAGAGTCATCCTCCTCATAGACTTCCTGGAGTCTCCTCATCCCAAGTCTCTGGCAAGTCCAAGAGATGCCCTCCACCCTGTGGCAATTCCAGTTCATTCTTCATGCTTTCCTTCCCTGACTCGCCCTACACCTGATCCCACTGCCCTGTTCCCCTCTACATTCCTTCTTCCACCCAGTTTTCTCTCTCAGTCCACCTCAGGTGACTATTTTATTTCCCCTTGTGAGTGACATTCAAGAATCGTCCCTTGGGCTCTACTTGTTATTAGCTTTTTTGAGTCTGTGAATTTTAGCATGAAAATTCTGGATTTTATGGCTAATATCTACTTATAAGTGAATACATACTATACATGTCCTTTTGGGTGTGGGTTACTATATTAAATTTTTCTGCTATGAACAGACACCAAGACCAAGGAAAGTCTTATAAGGACATTTAATTGAAAGTGGTTTACAGTTTCAGAGATACAATCCATTATCAAAAAGGCAGAAGCCTGACAACATTCAGGCATGAAGGGTGCAGGTGAAGCTAAGGGTTCTACATCTTCATCTGAAGGCTACCAGCAAACTACTGGCTTCCAGGCAGCTAGGATGAGGGTCTTATAGCCCACACCTTCACTGACATGTATTCCAAGAGGACCACCTTCTAATAGTACCACTCCCTGAGCCAACGATACACAAGCAATCAAAGTTTCCAAACTCGGCATGATATTTTCTTGTTCCATCCACTTGCCTGAGAATTTTATGATCTCCTTGTAATTAATATCTAAATAGTATTCCATTGTGTAAATGGAGAACATTTTCTTTGTTCATTCTTCTGTTGAGGAACATCTGGACTTTTCTAGTTTCTGGCTATTATGAATAAAACTGCAATGAATATATTGGGAGATGTGTCCTTATGACATGGTGAGGTGTCTTTTGATGCCCAGAAGTGGTATAGCTGGATCTTGAGGTAGAACTATTCTCAGTATTTTTGAGATACAGTGAAACTGATTTCCAGGATGGTTGTACAAGTTTGCACTCTAGCCAGCAATGGAAGAGTGTATCTCTTTGCTCCACATCATTGCCAGCACGTACTGTCACTTGAGATTTTGATTTTAGTTATTTTGATGGGCAGTAGGTAAACTCTCAGAGTGGTTTTCATATGCATTTCCCTGATGACTAAACAAGATGAACATTTATTTAAGTACTTCTCAACCATTAGAGATTCTCTTTCAATTGCGTGATCTAATTTGTATTTATCTAACTCTTATATTCTTTATATATTTTGGATATTAGCATTCTGTCAAATATAGGATTGTGAAGATGTTTTCTCAATTGCTAGGCTGCAATTTTGTTCTTTTGATGGTATCCTTTACCTTACAGAAAACTTTTCAGTTTTATGAAATCGCATTTATCAATTGTTGATCTTAGAGCCTGAGCCATTGGTGTTCTGTTCAAGGAGGTGTCTCCTAAACTACTATATTCTAGGCCATTCCCCACTTTATGTTCTATTAGATTTAATGTATCTGGTTCTATGTTGAGGTCTTTTATCCATGTGGTGTTGAGTTTTATGCAGGGTGATATATATGTGTCTATTTGCATTTTTTCTATATGCATACATCAGTTAGACCAGCAACATTTTTTTTGGTTCTTTTTTTCGGAGCTGGGAACCGAACCCAGGGCCTTGCGCTTCCTAGGCAAGCGCTCTACCACTGAGCTAAATCCGCAACCCCAACATTTATTGAAGATGCTTTCTTTTTTCCTTTGTATGGTTTTTGTTTTGTTAAGTTTTGTTTTAAAAAAGTATCTGTAGGTATGTGGCCTTATTGCAGTCTTTTTTTTTGTTTATTTCTATATATTTTTTTTATTAACTTGAGTATTTCTTATATACATTTCAAGTGTTATTCCCTTTCCCGGTATCCGGGCAAACATCCCCCTCCCCCCTCCCGTTCCTTATGGGTGTTCCCCTCCCAACCCTCCCCCCATTGCCGCCCTCCCCCCACCAGTCTAGTTCACTGGGGGTTCAGTCTTAGCAGGACCCAGGGCTTCCCCTTCCACTGGTGCTCTTACTAGGATATGCATTGCTACCTATGAGGTCAGAGTCCAGGGTCAGTCCATGTATAGTCTTTGGGTAGGGGCTTAGTCCCTGGAAGCTCTGGTTGCTTGGCATTGTTGTACATATGGAGTCTCGAGCCCCTTCAAGATCTTCCAGTTCTTTCTCTGATTCCTTCAACGGGGGTCCTATTCTCAGTTCAGTGGTTTGCTGCTGGCATTCGCCTCTGTATTTGCTGTATTCTGGCTGTGTCTCTTAGGAGCGATCTACATCCGGCTCCTGTCGGTCTGCACTTCTTTGCTTCATCCATCTTGTCTAATTGGGTGGCTATATATGTATGGGCCACATGTGGGGCAGACTCTGAATGGGTGTTCCTTCAGTCTCTGTTTTAATCTTTGCCTCTCTCTTCCCTGCCAACAAGCAGTATTACAGAGCAATAGTGATAAAAACTGCATGGTATTGGTACAGAGACAGACAGATAGACCAATGGAATAGAATTGAAGACCCAGAAATGAACCCACACACCTATGGTCACTTGATTTTTGACAAAGGAGCCAAAACCATCAAATGGAAAAAAGATAGCATTTTCAGCAAATGGTGCTTGTTCAACTGGAGGTCCACATGTAGAAGAATGCAGATCAATCCATGCTTATCACCCTGTACAAAGCTTAAGTCAAAGTGGATCAAGGACCTCCACATCAAACCAGACACAAACTAATAGAAGGAAAACTAGGGAAGCATCTGGAACACATGGGCACTGGAAAAAATTTCCTAAACAAAACACCAATGGCTTACGCTCTAAGATCAAGAATCGACAAATGGGATCTCATAAAACTACAAAGCTTCTGTAAGGCAAAGGACACGGTGGTTAGGACAAAACGGCAACCAACAGATTGGGAAAAGATCTTTACCAATCCTACAACAGATAGAGGCCTTATATCCAAAATATACAAAGAACTCAAGAAGTTAGACCACAGGGAAACAAATAACCCTATTAAAAAATGGGGTTCAGAGCTAAACAAAGAATTCACAGCTGAGGAATGCCGAATGGCTGAGAAACACCTAAAGAAATGTTCAACATCTTTAGTCATAAGGGAAATGCAAATCAAAACAACCCTGAGATTTCACCTCACACCAGTGAGAATGGCTAAGATCAAAAACTCAGGGGACAACAGATGCTGGCGAGGATGTGGAGGAAGAGGAACACTCCTCCATTGTTGGTGGGATTGCAGACTGGTACAACCCTTCTGGAAATCAGTCTGGAGGTTCCTCAGAAAATTGGACATTGAACTGCCTGAGGATCCAGCTATACCTCTCTTGGGCATATACCCAAAAGATGCCCCAACATATAAAAAAGACACGTGCTCCACTATGTTCATTGCAGCCTTATTTATAATAGCCAGAAGCTGGAAAGAACCCAGATGCCCTTCAACAGAGGAATGGATACAGAAAATGTGGTACATCTACAAAATGGAATATTACTCAGCTATCAAAAACAACGACTTTATGAAATTCGTAGGCAAATGGTTGGAACTGGAAAACATCATCCTGAGTGAGCTAACCCAATCACAGAAAGACATACATGGTATGCACTCATTGATAAGTGGCTATTAGCCCAAATGCTTGAATTACCCTAGATGCCTAGAGCAAATGAAACTCAAGACGGATGATCAAAATGTGAATGCTTCGCAGTCTTCTATTCATTTCCATCAATCAACCTGTCTGCTTCTGTAACAATACCATGCAGTTTTCATCACTATTGCTCAGTAGTAGAGCTTTAGATCAATGGTATTGATAACCCCAGAAGTTCTATTATCCAGAATTGTTTTAGCTATTGTGAGTTCTTTCATTTTTCAGTATGAAGTTAAGAATTGTCCTCTCATGTGAATTGTGTTGGAATTTTCATGTAAATTACATTTAACCTGTAGATTGCTTTAGATGGGATAGCCATTTTTACTATCCAACTACCCATAAAATGCTTGACCCAAAATTTATCTGCCTACAAGAAGTACAGGGACAAAGGTCTCACAGAGACTAAGGGACCAATGACTGGCCCAACTTAAGATCCATCCCATGGGCAAGAATGAAAACCTGACAGTATTAATGATACTTTGTTATGCTTGAAGACTTGCTTCTAACATACTCTTTGAGGCAACCTACTCTGATAGGTTACCTCTCACAGATGACCAAAACAAATGCAGAGACTCACAATCAAATATTGAATAAAGCTCGAGAGTCTTGTAGAAGAGTTGAGAGAACAATTGCAGAATACAGATGGCATAGGGATTCCAATGAAGACCAACAGAGTCCACTTACCTGGACGCTTCCGAGCTCCTGGAGACTGAACCACCAACCAAAGATCATGCAAGTGCTGGACGTAGGGCCCTGCACATATGTAGCAGACATGTGGCTTGTTCTTCATGTGGGTATCCCAAAAACTGGAGTAATGGCTTATTTTGATTCTGTTGCCTATTTGTGAATCCTGCTCCCCAAACTGGGCTTTCTTGACTGGCCTCAATGGGAAAGGATGTACCAACATTAAGTTGAGGTGCTAGAGTGTTGGTTCTCTGGGAGGTACATCCCCCTTCTTAATGTTAAAGGGGTGGAAGGATGGGGGGGAGGCTGCATGATGGGAAGATTAGAAGGAGAGAAGGAGCTGAGATTGGATTTTAAAGTGAATAAATAAATAAACTAATGTAAAAGATGTGTCTATATATGTCTTCTGAGAACAGCTCAGCACCCTGCCCCCATATTAGTAGAGGATGTTACTGCCACTTCATTTGTGTCCATCTTATACAGGGTACCCGTGTATCCATGCATATTTAAAGACCTCATTGACTTCTTGAACTTAATCAAAACAATTGGCTGCTTATATTGTCGAACCCAAAAACATATTGCTTTTTTATAGTAAATAATATGTCACTGAATGTTTATGAACACAACATATGATTCACTACAAAAAAATCATTCTATAAATGCATAAATTGAAAGTTGATTATTAGTTTTAATAATCTGTGAAATGTGTATTCAATGCTATGCCCTTATAAGAAATAAGTAGATCTAAAGATATTGGCAGGTATCAGTGTAAAGATATTAAACTGATGATTAGCATTTGGTAATGGACAGGATGAAAAAGAAGAGTATAAAAAGTAACTATTAGGTTTTATTTATTGTTATATGAGTATAACAGTTATCTCATTAAACTGATACAATTGGTGTAAGAGGATTGTCTGACAATGAGATATTATTTATTTGGAACTTGTGAAATTCTAAAGAGTGTATGCTACAATCAGATCAGTTCAGACATTTATGCTCAGCCCCGAGTTCAAACTGCCAACATTCCATCTCTACCATGATAAAGTTTAAAGTCAATGTAGGCAAAACTTATCTAATGTGATTCTTTTTCTCCCTTGCCTCCAAATTCAGAAAAACAAGTAGAAAGAGGGTTGTAGATTTACCAAATATAGGTTTTACATTTGAATTTCCAATAAACAATAAAAAATTCTGAGTATACAAGAATTACATGAGATATATACTTCAAAAATATATCCATTTTTATAAAATTCAAATTTATGTGGGTATTTCATATTTTATGTACTTTATTTGTAGTAATGTTACTTAGAAGACATAATCTCAACATGGAACCTTCTTCGTGTCTTTTGTGAATTAGTGCAACACACCAGATTTCCTACTGTTTCTATCTCACAAACACATTTAGAATTATTCAAGTCTTTTGATAACTGCATATAACTCACATACTCTGCCTGGCTTTAACTTAGACAACTAATGAGTTTCTTCCCAGTTTTCAGTTTTCTCAGATCACTTGCCCAATGCTCTTTTTACATTTTTCATACTGACCTCTCTCTTATGCCATACCATCTTTTATGAAGTCAGTTAAGGTCTGTGAATAGAAGGCAGAAAATTAACAATTTCACAAAATGAAGTGGCCACTTTCTGCAGGTTCAACCAACAATTTTTAGTACCTCAGAGGGAAGAAAAAAAAACTATTGTTTATTGTCTCTAGCAACAGGATAATATAACATATGTAGTTTCCTTTTAAAAATAATGGAATAGAAACCTAAATACAGAACAGTAAGAAACAGAAAGAGACAATGTGGTTAATGTTGATTTCCTGTTTTGAAGAACATGTCTGGAAAAATATACCACTAAATATTTTATTTAGAATTTAAACATATCTATACTCATCATGTCCCATAACAATATTAGACCTGAGAAAGGGAAAGTTTGTAGATAAAAGAGGTTTAAAACACAGTGGAGAAGGAAAACCTTATTCATTTAGTAAAGCATGTGAGAAGAGATTGTATTCAGTTCCCTTTTTAGAGGAAAATAAATGCCAGAAACTAATGTGTTAATTAAAGGCACAGGCATGCTCACTTTCCAACTGAATAATATAACTTTCCTGTAGGAACGCAGTAATCCTGACTGTTCCATGAGAATCAATAGCTTATGAAATAAAAGACATCAACAAAGCCATCTGATTTATGGTAAATTAATGAAATGTAAATTAATGTTTTTAAAACACTTTTATCACTTAAAGTATACTCAAAAAACGAAGTATGTGTGAGCATTCCCTGTTGTGTTTGGCCTGAACTATGTGTACTCTCACTGGTTCAATATCAACCTGAAGGCAAGTGTCACTCAAGGGCCTTTTAGACTGTGCCTTATTGTAAGTTTCAAAGGGGATGATGCTGTTTACTTCCATCATTGTTTCTTTTTTTAAAGATTTTATTTATTTTATGTATATATGAGTACACTGTAGCTGTCTTCAGACACAGCAGAAGAGGGCATCAGATCCCGTTACAGATAGTTGTGAGCTGTTGCTGGGATTTGAACTTAGGACCTCTGGAAGTGCAGTCAGTGATCTTAATGCTTGAGTCATTTCTCCAGTCCCTACCAGTGTTCCTTAATGTACTATATTTGTCATTTCGTTTTGTTTAAAATCTGAGTTAAGTACATTAAAGATTTGTGGGACAAGGGGACAATATGTGATCATGGGTCAGGAATGCACCTGTCTAGAAAAATCTTTCTCTTATTTCTTCCTATAATTTTGAGACATGCCATTTCTATTTTATAATACTTTCCGATGAGTATATAAAGTGCCGGTGAAATAAGGCAGAGCACACTACATGAAGTGTGCTTTTGTGAAAAAGAGGAAGCCAGCCTTCTATAAACCTCAGGGCATTGATGCCAACACTGAAACTGCTGTGAGCAGTATCAGAAAACAACCTCAAGTGCTATAGTTATCAAGGCTGCATCAAGTTGAGCGAGAAATGGAAAGTCAGTATTGGAGCACTTTTGTACTTTGTACACTGTTGTCTAAATAAAGAATTATTGCAGGGGAAAGCATCTTCGCTATTACTGCCACTGCCATATGCTTTTCATGCGCAAATACATTTTTCATTCTACTACTTTAGTGTTTTAAGATGTGCTTTTACAAATGTTAAAGAGCACATAAAAGCCATGTTAAACAATGTCATTTTCCCAAGAAAGGTGATTCTGTAAGTGATGTCTATTGCAATCCCTTGGTAGTTACATGAATCGAACAGACACCTTAGTTTAAATGAACCTTCTGGCAACAAACTTTGAAACTGACAGATTAAAGCTTATTGGATGTTGTCAAAACACCATGGAGTTCTCTGCACCAACCATGAATCAAATTGTATTGCTGGTGGGTGCTCTTTATATGTCAAATATAATAGTATATTCACTGCTAATTAAATATACCATATTGAAATCTATCTTCTAATTCAGGTATAAATGACCTTTAATATATCAAATACTAAAATACAGAGAAATTTCTTCTTCACTTAAATTTGTCATTGATTTTACATTTGTGAAAAGTAATACACACACCCATGCACACCACTATGTTGTAGAATGTTTTAATATAAACTGAATATTATAGACCTAAATATATTAATCACATACTAAGTCTGTTTTCAAAATTATCCTCTAATTACCTCACATGGCAATAGTAAATCTGAATTTATAATTAACCTTATATGGATTGATATTGAAAGTAAATATTCACGTACACCTAGAGATATAAATGAATCCATGCAAAATATTTCTTAAGTATTGTTGTATTGATAGTTCATTGCGTTTGGAAGTATTATTTGATAAATAGTAAAACAACTAATATATTCCTTGTGACTTAAATTAACCTTAAGAAAGGTTACAGATTTTATGATCTTCATAAATATTTCAATTATTAATAAATTTTTTTAATTTTAAAAAATATTTTAAATTTGTTTAAGACTTTGCAATCTGAAATATGCTTTTTCCTATGATGCCAATCTTCTCTAATCATAGTGTGTATAAAATAAATTTCAAACATATTCAACTTTATTTTTCTATGTTTTTGTAATTTCTATAACATCAGTTTCTTTTGATCAGTTTAAAAGAGGAAACTGACATTAAAAACCTTTTAGAGCCATTAAGAAGCTTATCTCAAAATAGAGATTCTTAAAAGAAAAAACTGAGAAACATTAAGGAAAAGAAGGGAAACACAAATCAGAAATTAAAATTTATATGGGAAGAAAAATAAATATAATAGGTTATATGGCAAACTTTTTACAAGAAATTATGCAGAAATGGTGCCTAAAACTAGCTAACTAGAGAAACTAGAGATGGAATACCTACAGTATTTCCATGAAAGAGCACCTATACACTGTTGAAGTTAGTGGGAATTAGTGTAACCACTCTAGAAATCAGTGTAGAGATTTGTCAAGACACAAGGAATGTATCTACACTATGACCCAGCTACTACTCCTAGGCATAAAACTGAATGATTTAATATATCACTATGGAAATACTTGGACACCTATGTTCATTGCTGCTTTATTCATAAGTGTATTATTTACTTCCTTGTTGCTGTTATAAAATACTATGACCAGGAACAACTTATGAAAGGAAGAGTTTATTTGGTTCCATGGTTCAAGAGACACAAGCATATGTTATAAAAGTGTGGAATAGAGACACGCCTGGGAAACCAGAAGAGACTGCACTCTGCACACAAAACTGATTCCAGAGGAAAACACCAAACGCCATCTGGAACCCTGGTTCACAGAAGCTCCCGGAAAGGGCTGCACAGATCTTCCTGGTTGCTACCCCCGCGGAGAGCTCGTAGGCAGCACCCCACAAGCAAACTTGAGCCTCAGCACCACAGGTAAGACAAACTTTCCTGCTCCAAGCGACCTGCCTGGTGAACTCAGGACACACAGAGAAAAAAATCCTCTAGGACCGGACACTTCCGGTTTTTAGCTGGATTCCCAAACCCTCGGATCCCTGCCCACAGCAGCTCTCTGGTCCCAAACCCCGTGGGAAAGAGAGCTCACCGCCGAGACAGGTGGGCACTCCTGAGACTGCAGAGCAGAAGAGACCACCAACACTGCCCACATGTGCCCACATCCCTGGCCCAAGAGGAAACTGTATACGGCCTCTGGGTTCCCTTGGATAAGGGCACAGCAGCAGGGGGTCCCCTGCTTTTGAGACACCACCAGAACCTGAAGGGACAGACTGGATAAACAGTTCTCTGCACCCAAATCCCCTGGGAGGGGAGCTAAACCTAAAGAGAGGCAGACACACCTGGGAAACCGGAAGAGGCTGCACTCTGCACACATTACTGATTCCAGAGGAAAACACCAAACGCCATCTGGAACCCTCGTGCACAGAAGCTCCCGGAAAGGGCTGCGCAGATCTTCCTGGTTGTGACCGCCTCGGAGAGCTCATAAGCAACACCCCACGAGCAAACTTGGAACTCGGGACCACAGGTAAGACCAACTTTTCTGCTCCAAGTGACCTGCCTGGTGAACTCAAGACACAGGCACGCAGGAACAGCTGAAGAACTGTAGATAGGAAAAACTACACGCCCGAAAGCAGAACACTCTGTTCCCATAACTGGTTGAAAGAAAACAGGAAAACAGGTCTACAGCACCCCTGACACACAGGCTTATAGGACAGTCTACCCTCTGTCAGAAATAGAAGAACAAAATAACACTGGAGATAATCTGAAGGCCAGAGGCAAATGCAGGAATCCAAGCAACAGAAACCAAGACTACATTGCATCATCGGAGCCCAGTTCTCCCACCAAAGCAAACACGGAATATTCAAACACACCAGAAAAGCAAGATCTAGTTTCAAAATCATAGTTGATCATGATGCTGGAGGACTTCAAGAAAGACATGAAGGACTACCTTAGAGAAACACAGGAAAACATTAATAAACAAGTAGAAGCCTACAGAGAGGAATCACAAAAATCCCTGAAAGAATTCCAGGAAAACATAAATAAACATGTAGAAGCCCATAGAGAGGAGTCACAAAAATCCCTGAAAGAATTCCAGGAAAACACAATCAAACAGTTGAAGGAATTAAAAATGAAAATAGAAGCAATCAAGAAAGAACACATGGTAACAACCCTGGATATTGAACACTAAAAGAAGAGACAAGGAGCCATAGATATGAGCTTCACCAACAGAATACAAGAGATGGAAGAGAGAATCTCAGGAGCAGAAGATTCCATAGAAATCATCGACACAACTGTCAAAGGTAATGTAAAGCAGAAAAAGCTACTGGTCCAAAACATACAGGAAATCCAGGACTCAATGAGAAGATCAAACCTAAGGATAATAGGTATAGAAGAGAGTGAAGACTCCCAGCTCAAAGGACCAGTAAATATCTTCAACAAAATCATAGAAGAAAACTTCCCTAAACTAAAGTAAGAGATACTCATAAGCATACAAGAAGCCTAAAGAACTCCAATTAGATTGGACCAGAAAAGAAACTCCTCCCATCACATAATAGTCAAAACACCAAACACACAAAATAAAGAAAGAATATTAAAAGCAGTAAGGGAAAAAGGTCAAGTAACATATAAAGGCAGACCTATCAGAATCACACCAGACTTATCACCATAGACTATGAAAGCCAGAAGATCCTAGACAGAAGTCATACAGACCCTAAGAGAGCACAAATGCCAACCCCGGTTACTGTATCCTGCAAAACTCTCAATTAACATAGATGGAGAAACCAAGATATTCCATGACAAAACCAAATTTACACAATATCTTTCTACAAATCCAGCACTACAAAGGATAATAAATGGTAAAGCCCAACATAAGAAGGCAAGCTATACCCTAGAAGTAGCAAGAAACTAATCGTCTTGGCAACAAAACAAAGAGAAGAAAAGCACACAAACATAACCTCATATCCAAATATGAATATAACAGGAAGCAATAATCACTATTTCTTAATATCTCTCAACATCAATGGTCTCAACTCCCCAATAAAAAGACATAGATTAACAAACTGGATACACGAGGACCCTGCATCCTGCTGCCTACAGGAAACACACGCAGAGACAAAGACAGAAACTACCTCAGAGTGAAAGGCTGGAAAACAACTTTCCAAGCAAATGGTCGGAAGAAGCAAGCAGGAGTAGCCATTCTAATATCAAATAAAATCAATTTTCAACTAAAAGTCATCAAAAAAGATAAGGAAGGACACTTCATATTCATCAAAGGAAAAATCCACCAACATGAACTCTCAATCCTAAATATCTATGCCCCAAATACAAGGGCACCTACATACGTAAAAGAAACCTTACTAAAGCTCAAAACACACATTGCACCTCACACAATAATAGTATGAGATTTCAACACCCCACTCTCATCAATGGACAGATCATGGAAACAGAAATCAAACAGAGAGGTAGACAGACTGTGAGAAGTCATGAACCAAATGGACTTAACAGATATTTATAGAACATTCTATCCTAAAGCAAAAGGATATACCTTCTTCTCAGCTCCTCATGGTACTTTCTCCAAAATTGACAATATAATTGGTCAAACAACGGGCCTCAACAGGTACAGAAAGATAGAAATAATCCCATGAGTGTTATCAGACCACCACGGCCTAAAGCTGGTCTTCAAAAACAATAAGGGAAGAATGCCCACATATACGTGGAAATTGAACAATGCTCTACTCAGTGATAACCTGGTCAAGGAAGAAATAAAGAAAGAAATTAAAGACTTTTTAGAATTTAATGAAAATGAAGGTACAGCATACCCAAACTTATGGGACACAATGAAAGCTGTGCTAAGAGGAAAACTCATAGCACTGAGTGCCTGCAGAAAGAAACAGGAAAGAGCATATGTCAGCAGCTTGACAGCACACCTAAAAGCTCTAGAACAAAAAGAAGCAAATACACCCAGGTGGAGTAGAAGGCAGGAAATAATCAAATTCAGAGCCGAAATCAACCAAGTAGAAACAAAAAGGACCATAGAAAAAAATCAACAAAACCCAAAGTTGGATCATTGAGAAAATCAACAAGATAGATAAACCCTTAGCCAGACTAATGAGAGGACACAGAGAGTGTGTCCAAATTAACAAAATCAGAAATGAAAATGGAGACATAACTACAAAATCAGAGGAAATTCAAAAAACCATCAGATCCTACTAGAAAAGCCTATATTCAACAAAACTTGAAAATCTGCAGGAAATGGACAATTTCCTAGACAGATACCAGGTACCAAAGCTAAATCAGGAACAGATAAACCATTTAAACAACCCCATAACTCCTAACAAAATAGAAGCAGTCATTAAAGGTCTCCCAACCAAAAAGAGCCCAGGTCCAGAAGGGTTTAGTGCAGAATTCTATCAGACCTTCATAGAAGACCTCATACCAATATTATCCAAACTATTCCACAAATTTGAAACAGATGGAGCACTACCGAATTACTTCCATGAAGCCACAATTACTCTTATACCTAAACCACACAAAGACCCAACAAAGAAAGAGAACTTCAGACCAATTTCCCTTATGAATATCAATGCAAAAATACTCAATAAAATTCTGGCAAACCGAATCCAAGAACACATCAAAACAATCATTCACCATGATCAAGTAGGCTTCATCCCAGGCATGCAGGGATGGTTTAAAATAAGGAAAACCGTCAGCGTGATCCATTATGTAAGCAAACTGAAAGAACAAAACCACATGATCATTTCATTACATGCTGAGAAAACATTTGACAAAATTCAACACCCCTTCATGATAAAAGTCCTGGAAAGAATAGAAATTCAAGGCCCATAAGTAAACATAGTAAAAGCCACATATAGCAAACCAGTCGCTAACATTAAACTAAATGGAGAAAAACTTGAAGCTATCCCACTAAAATCAGGGACTGGACAAGGCTGCCCACTCGCTCCCTACTTATTCAATATAGTTCTTGAAGTTCTAGCCAGAGCAATCAGACAACAAAAGGAGATCAAGGGGATGCAAATCAGAAAAGAAGAAGTCAAAATGTCACTATTTGCAGATGATATGATAGTATATTTAAGTGATCCCAAAAGTTCAACCGGAGAACTACTAAAGCTGATAAACAACTTCAGCAAAGTGGCTGGGTATAAAATTAACTCAAATAAATCAGTAGCCTTTCTCCACATAAAAGAGAAACAAGAGAAAGAAATTAGGGAAACGACACCCTTCATAATAGACCCAAATAATATAAAGTAACTCAGTATGACTTTAACCAAGCAAGTAAAAGATTTATACAATAAGAACTTCAAGCCTCTGAAGAAAGAAATTGAAGAAGACCTCAGAAGATGGAAAGATCTCTCATGCTCATGGATTGGCAGGATTAATATAGTAAAAATGGTCATTTTACCAAAAGCGATCTACAGTTTCAATGCAATCCCCATCAAAATACCAATCCATTTCTTCAAAGAGTTAGACAGAACAATTTGCAAATTCATCTGGTATAACAAAAAACCCAGGATAGCTAAAACTATCCTCAACAATAAAAGTACTTCAGGGGGAATCATTATCCCTTAACTCAAGCAGTATTACAGAGCAATAGTGATAAAAACTGCATAGTATTGTTACAGAGACAGACAGATAGACCAATGAAACAGAATTGAAGACCCAGAAATGAACCCACACACCTATAGGCACTTGGTTTTTGACAAAGGAGCCAAAACCATCAAATGGAAAAAAGATAGCATTTTCAGCAAATGGTGCTGGTTCAACTGGAGGTCCACATGTAGAAGAATGGAGATCGATCCATGCTTATCACCCTGTACAAAGCTTAAGTCCAAGTGGATCAAGGACCTCCACATCAAACCAGATACACTCAAACTAATAGAAGAAAAACTACGGCAGCATCTGGAACACATGGGCACTGGAAAAATTTTCCTGAACAAAACACCAATGGCTTATGCTCTAAGATCAAGAATCGACAAATGGGATCTCATAAAACTGCAAAGCTTCTGTAAGGCAAAGGACACTGTGGTTAGGACAAAACAGCAACCAACAGATTGGGAAAAGATCTTTACCAATCCTACAACAGATAGAGGCCTTATATCCAAAATATACAAAGAACTCAAGAAGTTAGACCGCAGGGAGACAAATAACCCTATTAAAAAATGGGGTTCAGAGCTAAACAAAGAATTCACAGCTGAGGAATGTCAAAATGCTGAGAAACACCTAAAGAAATGTTCAACATCGTTAGCATAAGGGAAATGCAAATCAAAACTACCCTGAGATTTCACCTCACACCAGTGAGAATGGCCAAGATCAAAAACTCAGGTGACAGCAAATGCTGGCGAGGATGTGGAGAAAGAGGAACACTCCTCCATTGTTGGTGGGATTGCAGACTGGTACAACCATTCTGGAAATCAGTCTGGTGGATCCTCAGAAAATTGGACATTGAACTGCCTGAGGACCCAGCTATACCTCTCTTGGGCATATACCCAAAAGATGCCCCAACATATAAAAAAGACACGTGCTCCACTATGTTCATCACAGCCTTATTTATAATAGCCAGAAACTGGAAAGAACCCAGATGCCCTTCAACAGAGGAATGGATACAGAAAATGTGGTACATCTACAAAATGGAATATTACTCAGCTATCAAAAACAACGACTTTATGAAATTCGTAGGCAAATGGTTGGAACTGGAAAATATCATCCTGAGTGAGCTAACCCAATCACAGAAAGACACACATGGTATGCACTCATTGATAAGTGGCTATTAGCCCAAATGCTTGAATTACCCTAGATGCCTAGAACAAATGAAACTCAAGACGCATAATCAAAATGTGAATGCTTCACTCCTTCTTTAAAAGGGGAACAAGAATACCCTTGGCAGGGAATAGAGAGGCAAAGATTAAAACAGACACAGGAGGAACACCCATTCAGAGCCTGCCCCACATGTGGCCCATACATATACAGCCACCCAATTAGACAAGATAGATGAAGCAAAGAAGTGCAGGCCGACAGGAGCCGGATGTAGATCTCTCCTGAGAGACACAGCCAGAATACAGCAAATTCAGAGGCGAATGCCAGCAGCAAACCACTGAACTGAGAATAGGACCCCCGTTGAAGGAATCAGAGAAAGAGCTGGAAGAGCTGGAAGCAGCTCAAGACCCCATATGAACAACAATGCCAAGCCACCAGAGCTTCCAGGGACTAAGCCACTACCTAAAGACTGTACATGGACTGACCTCATAGGAAGCAGTGAATATCCTAGTAAGAGCACCAGTGGAAGGGGAAGCCCTGGGTCCTGCTAAAACTGAAACCCCAGTACACTAGATTGTTGGGGGGAGGGCGGCAATGGGTGAGGATGGGGAGGGGAACAACCATAAAGATGGGGAGGGGAGAGGGATTAGGGGGATGTTTGCCTGGAAACAGGGAAAGGGAATAACACTCGAAATGTAAATAGGATATACTCAAGTTAATAAAAAAAAGTGTGGAATAGGAGCAATAGGGAAGCATTTTGTCAAGAGTATGAAGCTGAGAAGTCATATCTTCAAACCCAAGAATTAATCAGAGTGACAAACTAGAAGGGCACAAGTCTTTTAATGCTCAAGGCCCATGCAAGTGTCATACTTCCTCAAAAATCCCTCCAACAAGGCTATATCTCCTTAATTTCCCCACACAGTGACACTTATTGGAAATCAAGTGTTTAAATGCTGAAGTCTGTTTAGAGCAGTTTTTACTTAAACCACTACATTTCTCTCTTTTGGCCCAATCGAATATATATATGCAAAATGCACTTGATCCAACTTCAAAACTCTCCATAGTCTTTCCTATTCCCAACAGTTTAAAGGATAAAGACCAAATATTTTAAGACTAAACACTATCTCATGATTCTTAATTCTACTGTAAAATAAAAAAAAATATCAGAATACATACTTTCTACATATATGGCATTATACATTAAAATGCTCCAAAAGAGGGATGAGGGAATAGTGAGGAAATACAGCACCAGCAAGAGCAGAACTCAGCAAGGTGAACCAAAAATAATGTAACTCCATCTCTGGACTAGTAATTTAATTTTATAAGACCTACACGTCTCTGTTCCTCCAGATTTGTTCCCTCTAAAATGCTTATCTTGGGGCTGGTGAGATGGTTCAGCAGTTAAGAGCAGTGACTGCTCTTCTAGGGGTCCTGAGTTCAATTTCCAGCAACCACATAGTGCCTCACAACCATCTGTAAAAGGATCTGATGCCCTCTTACAGTGTGTCTGAAGAAAGTGACAGTGTACTCATATAATGAAATAAATCTTTTTAAGAAGAGTGAGATGTATAAATAAAATGCATATTTCTTTTCAGCCAGTTCCAGTCCCTGTATGCAACTCTTATGGAAAGTATTTCACATCTCTGACAACTCGAACATTCAGATCTCTAACATAACCCACACTTCACTTTCATAGTTTTACTTTAGGTCCTCATATTCAGACACCTGTGACATATTCAATCTACCCTTTATGGCTCTCCAAAGTTACAAAGGAAGAGCCCACAAACTCCAGTCATTTTAAGCTATAAATAGAAAAGTAACATACTAAAAGCAAACATTTAAACTAAGAATCTAATCAAGAAAAAAATCAGAATTCTCATATATAAAAATGCCACAGCATACATGAAGTTATAATGCCTCTGTATTTCCATGGATTTGTACTGTCTTATTTCACTTGCATATTGGTTTTGGTTAAGTGACCAGCTTTGGGTAGCTGGACAATAGTGAACAAAGAAGACATTTACTTGTCAAGCATGGGCAAAATGGAGGTTGGCTCCTTAGAATGATTGTTCTCAGAACTTATGAAGAGTACTTTAGTCCTGTTAAGAGTCCATGGACAACGTAGAGGATAATTTAGAAATAAAGTCATCATTTATACCAATATCTCACAAGAACTCACCTATTGAATACATTCAACTCTGCATTATTTTGCTATACAATTTAAGTGAAAGATCTTACCATTCTATCATCATAATCAAGTAAACTACAAGTTGTAAACTCACTTACTGCTGCTATGAAAATTTTTGGCACTCATAGAGATGATTGTTCTTGGTGAATTTCAAAATGTAGATAATACACCAATGAAAAAACTATAAATACAAGAACATAATATTGACAGAAATAAAAAATATTCCAGTTATACACAACATAGTATCATATCAATTGCACTTAGAAAAATTCCTTCAGTTCATATTAATATTTGCTATGAACCTTTGACACTTTAATTCACAGCAAAAATTTGTTTTGATAATTCTAATGTATTCATGAATTTATTCTTATGTAAAGTATCCTAAAGGAAGCAGTACAGGGTGTTTAGTGACTAAAATCCAAGCACTCAGAAAGTAGAGTCAGTAGGATTATAAATTCAAAGACAGCCTTTGTTAGCTACATGGAGTGTTCCGGCCAACCTCAGTTGATTAAGGAGACCAGTTGTCCTCTCACCCTCAGCACCCACTTATGTGTATGTGTTTGTGTATTTACATGTACATGAAGCTTAAAATCATTGATTTACACTAAAATGAAGGTATGCTTGAATAAGTGTGTTGGGGATTCATTCCAATGCTTTGAATTAATCTGGCCCCCCAAGTAGGGAATCTCCATGTTGAAATGCTGAAGGTCCTTGTCCCTAATTGGGTTTTTGTTCATCAAGAAATCACCAACAGCCAATGGCTGGGCAGGTAGTCTGAGGCAGGAACTTTATATTTGTATGGGCTAGGAACTAGAAGAAAAGAGGAGAGACAGTCCATGAATTGGAAGAGAAGGACTGGATGTAAGAGCTGCAGGAGAGAAGGTCAACCAGCCATGTAAGAATTTGGATAAGTGGCCACGGACCACTTTCCTGATTGGGCCTGTGGTAGCAGGCATGATTTTAGGAGTGTCAGGAGTACTGGAGGGGAATGTTTGCTAGCAAGGAAAGGTTTAGGAGTGCCCAGTCTTTGAGATACTCACAACAGGTAAAAACTTAACTGGCATATGTGTGTATGTCTTTCATTACCAAATCCAGAAAGCTCCTGGGTGGGTGCACATGCAACTTGCTGGGAGCCAGAGCAATTAGACAGCTACCACTATGTAAATGCAAGCAAAATAAAGCTATGTTTCTGTGTATATAGAAAAAGATTTTGATTTTTTATTTCTCCCTTACTCTATCTCTCTGTATCTTTCTTTCTTTCTCTATATACGTATATAAGTATATGACATAAAATATTATATATCATATATAACATATATGTGATAGTATATATGTATTAAATATAATTATTTATGTTATATACAACATGTAATATATACAGTGTGCTATATAATATATAGAATATTTACTATATAATATTCTACACTGCATATATTATACTATATATGTAGTATATAGCATATAGTTTTAAATATTTATTTAGGTATATAAATTATATATAAGATTTTATTTAGATATATACTATATATTTACTATATAATATTTTAATTTAAACATATCATATGCACACAATATATATGTATAATAGTGTATTTATACATATATTTCCCTATTAAATGTAAATGAGAACACCATTCTAAAAATACATTATATTTGATAACAGCCTGATCAAATATTTAGCCATAAAATTTGTGTTTTACATCTGTAAAATGAATATATTTACTCAAATTCATGCACATTTACAAATTAAAATTGTAATATACTACAATGGTATACTTGTAAAACAAGTAATTCCAGGACAATAATTGCTCAATATTGATAAAATGAAAAACTTTCATTATAAATCATATTTTGGTTACTAAATATGTTGTAAGTTTAACACTAAATTCTGGTGATAATTTTGGTAATAAATAAAAAAATGCAAAAAATATATATTGGCTATTGGCATGAAAGAACAAAAGAAAATCAATAATTGTTCTTGCAGCCCATTCCTTGCTTTATGTTTATGACACAGAATACATACTCGACAGATTTGTTGACATAGATTTCCTCTTGCTGTGATAAAAAACAATAAAACAAACAAACAAACCCTATGACCCAAAGCAATGTGGAAAGGAAAGGGTTTGTTGATGTAAATTTCCACGTCACAATCACAGTTATATTTTTTATGAAATGTCTTTATAAATTAAAGGGGTTTATTGTAATGACTTAGAGTCTACTGTCCAACTACCTCAATAATGGGCAGCTGTGAATGGGAATTCCAAGAATCTAGTAGTTTCTCAGTCGCAGGAGGCTAATTGTTTCATCTGGTCTTCTCTATAAGCTGGAATCCTGAAGAAAGTAAGTTCCAACAGATCTGTCGTGCAATTAATGTACAAGCAGGCAAAGAATGGCTCTTCCTCCTTCTCCTGTCCTTATGTAGGCCCCTAGCAGAAGGTATGGCCCAGATTAAAGTTGGGAATACCAAGCCTAAACTTGGATTTCCTCTGTCCCAGGTTGGCTTTGAACTCAAAGATCTGCTTGTCTATATCTCCTGAGGTTAAAGGCATGTACAACCTTGTTGCGTCTTGCCACTATTCCTCAAGACCTGGATCAAAAGCATAACTCATCCCATGTCAAGATCCAGGACAGAAGCCTATGTCTTCCAGCCCCAAGATCTGGATCACAGCTGTGCCCCCCATTTCTTTTCTTTCTTTCCTTCCTTCCTTCTTTCTTTCTTTCTTTCTTTCTTTCTTTCTTTCTTTCTTTCTTTCTTTCTTTCCTTCTTTTGTTCTTTCTTTCTTTTTTTAACATTGGCTATTTTTTATTTACATTTCAAATGTTATTTCCTTTCCAGGTTTCCTGGCCGTAAGTCCCCTAGCCTATCTCCCTCCTCTTCCTTTAAAAGCGTGTTCCCCCTCCTCAACCACGCCCGATTCCCGCCTCGCCCCCCTTCACATTCCCCTGCACTGGGGGTTTCAGGCTTAGCAGGACCAAGTGTTTCTCCTCCCATTGGTGCCCAACAAGGCCATCCTCTGCTACATATGCTGCTGGAGCCATGGAACTGTCCAGGTGTACTATTTGGGTAATGTTTTAGTCCCTGGGAGCTCTGTTTGGTTGGTAGTGCTGTTCTTAGGGGATTACAAGCCCGTTCAGCCCCTTCAGCCCCTTCGGCCCCTTCGGCCCCTTCAGTCTTTTCTCTAACTCCTCCATTCTCAGTTCAATGGTTTGCTGCTAATATTCACCTCTGTAGTTGTCATGCTTGGTTGAGCCTCTCAGGAGACAGCTATATCGGGCTCCTAAAACTCATGTATATATATTGGCTCTATCCCCAGGTGGGGCAGGCTCTGAATGGCCATTCCTTCAGTATCTGCTCCAAAGTTTGTCTCCGTATCACCTCCTATGAATATTTTTGTTCTCCCTTTTAAGAAGCACTGAAGCATCTGCACTTTGGTCATCCTTCTTCTTGAGCTTCACGTGGTCTATGGAGTGTTGGGTAATTTGAGCTTTTGGGCTAATATCCACTTATCAGTGACTGGATACCATTTGTGGGTCGTTTTTTCTGTGTGTGTGTGACTGAGTTACCTCACTCAGGATGATATTTTCTAGTTCCATCCATTTGCCTATGAATTTCATAAAGTCATTGTTTTTGATAACTGAGTAGTATTCCATTATGTACATGTACCATATTTTCTGTATCCATTCTTCTGTTGAAGGGCATCTGGGTTCATTCCAGCTTTTGGCTATTATAAATAAGGCTGCTATGAAAGTGTAACATATGTCTTTGTTGTATGTTGGAGCATCTTTTGGGTATTTGCCCAGGAGAAGTATAGCTGGGTCCTCGGGTAGTGGAATGTCCAATTTTCTGAGGAACCTCCAGACTGATTTACAGAGTGGTTGTACCAGTTTTCACTACCACCATCAATGGAGGAGTGTTCCCATTTGTCCACATCCTTGCCAGCATCTGTTGTCACCTGAGTTTTTGATCTTAGGCATTCTGACTGGTGTGAGATGGAATCTCAGGGTTGTTTTGATTTGCATTCCCCTGATAACTAAAGATATTGAACATTTCTTTAGGTACTTCTCAGCCATTTAATATTCCTCAGGTGAGAATTCTTTGTTTAGCTCTGTACCTCATTTCTTTAATGGGATTGTTTGATTCTCTGGAGTCTAACTTCTTGAGTTCTTTGTATATTTTGGACATTAGTCCTCTATCAGAAGTAGAATTGGTGAAGATCTTTTCCCAATCTGTTGGTTGCCATTTTGTCCTAATGGCAGTGTCCTTTGCCTTAAAGAAGGTTTGAAGTTTTATGTGGTCCCATTTGTTGATCTTAGAGCATAAGCCATTGATGTTTTGTTTTGTTTTGTTTTTTCAGGAAAATTTTCCCAGTGCCCTTGTGTTTGTGGCTCTTCCCCACTTTTTCTTCTACTAATTTGAGTGTATCTGGTTTTATGTGGAGGTCCTTGATCTACTTGGACTTAAGCTTGGTACAGGACAATAAAAATGAGTCAATTTACTTTCTTCCATAATCACAGTTATTATTGAAGACAAAAAACCTGGAAGCAGGAACTGAAAAACAGGCCAAGGGGTAGTGCTGCTTACTGCTTTGAGTTAAGTCTGACTGGTCTTCTCATCGTTATCCTCTTTCCTGTCTGTCATCTAACTATTATTCCTCATTCCACATCTCCTGCCCTGTCTCCAAGAGGATATCTCCATATGCTCCCTACTCTACCAGACCCCCGGACTCCCTGAGGCCTCATGTCTCTTGAAGATTACATGCCTCTTCTCTCACTGAGGACAGACTAGGCAATCCTCTGCTGTATGTGCTTTGGGGGCTTCATGTCAACTGATGTATGCCACCTGATTGGTGACTCAGTGTCTGAGCGATCTTGGGAGTACAGGTTAGCTGAGACTACTTGCCTTCCATAGGATTGCCCTTTTCCTCCTCAGCTTCTTCCAGCGTTTTCCTAATTCTACCACAGGGATCCACAACTTCAGTCCACTGGTTGATGTAAATATCTGCACCTGACTCTTTCAGCTGCTTGTTGGGCCTCTCTGAGGGCAGCCATGCTAGGCTCCTGTCTGTAAGCACACCATGGCATCAGTAATAGTGGAATCTCCCCTTAAGATGATCCTAATTTGGACCAGTCACTGGACCTCCTTTCTCTCAGCCTTTTCTTCATTTTTGTCCCTGCAGTTCTTTTAGACAGGGGCAATTCTGGGTCAAAAATTTCAACTATGGGATGGCACCCCCTTTCCTCCCTCCACTTGATGCCCTGCCTTCTTTTTCCTGGAGGTGCACTCTGCAAGTTTCCCCTTTCTGCTGTAGAACATTTTTTTTTGTTTTTTGTTTTTTGTTTTTTATTGTACTATTATATTTTTGTGACTCTTTTCTGTTTGTCTGTTTGTTTCTTTCTTTTATTATTATTATTCACTTTACATCCCAATTGCTGTCCTCCTTCCTGGTCCTCTTTCCATAACCACTCTTCCATCCCCTCTCTCCTCCTCTGACAAAGTGGAGGCCCCTTTGGGTATCCCCTGAGCCTGACACATCAAGTGTCTGCATGGCTAGGTATCTCTTCTATTATATAATATAAAATTCATGAACCCCACGAACTCTGTCTTTGTGTCCTGAGATCTTAGCTGTGGATGGGACAGTTTTGATTCACTTCATAATCATGACAGCCCTTTATGTAGTCAAAAGATTTTCCCTCTTTGTTGCTTTCTCCCATTTTTTCCCAGCCATTCCTTCATCCTCTATTTGTTTTTGTCTTATCTGTCTCTAAAAGGTTCTGAGGAAACCTGCAGTCATTACTGAGGGATTCACTCCTGGCAGAAGAAAGTACTCAGGCTCTCCACCCACCCAGGGATTGACCCTTTTGCTTTCTTCTACAGCATGTTATGTCACTATTGTTTATAAACATCCATAAAAATACTGCCCTATAGAGATTAAATCTAAGGTCCTTCCCTGTGCGTCCTGAGAGTCCCTCACCTACCAGGTCTCTGGTACATTCTAGAGGGTCCCTCTATCTCCAACCTTCTGAGGTTACCTGTTTCCATTCTTTCTGCTAGCACTCAGGATTTCAAACCTGCTTCCCCACACCCAATTCCTAATCATGTTACCCTTTTCCCCTCCCTCTCCCCTATCCCACCCAGGTCCTTCTCTTCCTTCCCCACCTCCATGATTGCTTTAGGATTGAGGCATCCTCACTTGGGCCAAACAGCTTGTTAACCTTCCTGAGTTCTGTGGATTGTATCCTTGGTATTCTATACTTTTTGTCTAATATCCACTTATAAGTGAGTGCATACCATGCATGTCCTTTTGGGTCTGAGTTTCCTAACTCAGGATAATATTTTCTAGTTCTATCCATTTGCCTATAAAACTCATGGAATCCTCATTTTTTTGTAGATGAATACTATTCCATTGTAAAAATGAATCACATTTTCTGTATCCATTCTTCCGTTGTAGGACATCTGGGCTATTTCCAGCTTCTGGCTACCACAAAGTAATAGTTATCAAGAGAATGCCATAAAAACTTGCTACTAGGCATCTGATCGAAGCATTTTCTAAATTGTGGTTGCTTTTACCAGATGTGTCAAAGTTTGTCTAAAATTAGGAAAAGGCAACTAACAGCCCCCTTACCTTTTTGAAAATATTTTATATTAACATGGAAAAGACATATTATAAGATCAATGAGTTTACTGTGGACAGTGTCTTCTAGTAATGTGAGAAACTGTGCCGATAGTGTCTCACCAACATGAGTGCCCAGATATGAGTTAAACTAGGAGGACATCTTTGAACATGCCACAGTGGAAGTAGAACAGCCTACAAAGCTCCATCTCTATGCAAAAAATTATAGCAACTGAGAAAAGCTGGAAATCAGAAAGGTGATCTTCCCAGGGAAGAGCATACCAGGTAGTTACATCAGCCCATACACCCAGGTAGTACTAAGTGGGTTGAGCTGGTTACATTTAGAAATATACATGTGCATACATATGCACATATGTGTGCAGTAACAGTGACAAACAAGACCATGGATTTTAAAAAGGTGGGAAAGGGTATATGAGAGAATTTGGAAAGAGAAAAAGGAAGAAAGAAATATTATGAATAAATTGTATAATCTCAAAATAAAACTGAAAGAAGACATTTTAATTCAAAAATATTTTAAGATAAGAAAATATCATCAAAGGCCTATAGCTAACAGCAAATCTATAAGATTCAACCCTGCTTTATAATTTTATGAACCTATGAAAAAGAGAGGCCTATGAATACATAGAATATATTTTTCACATCCTCCTCCTACTGTCCCTCAAAAACCTTGGGGATTTGTCACCAAGGCTTTTCATTCATTTACATTTGTTTTGTGTTACTTAAAACATAGAAGCTTTGGGGAAAGCTGGAACTTTTGACAGT
Source organism: Rattus norvegicus (assembly GCF_021556685.1). NCBI lineage: Eukaryota > Metazoa > Chordata > Mammalia > Rodentia > Muridae > Rattus > Rattus norvegicus. The sequence goes on from NC_141535.1 coordinate 12,201,999, forward strand.
TCAAAATGAACTGAGAGACAGAGGGGGTTGGGGGAGACACTGTGAAATTTAGAAATCCAAGTTTAACCTATCACAAACAAAAGTAACATTTAAATTTATACAACTTTTCATGAAGTTCCTGCATATGGTAGGTGCTGCCTGTCTCCTCTTTCTGTGTCAGGATGGAGGGGTATGGGGTCCATTATGTCACATGAATGTAGAAGCCGCTTACAAGTAATACACTTTGTATTTTGAAAAACAAATTTCCCTGCTGTCTTATTGTATACAGGATATTTTGGAAATGATCAACAATTTATGAGTCAATTTGCTAAAAACAGATAGACTGTGCGGGCCCCACCTTAGCTAAATGGGCTAGCCAGTAGGTGGTAGGATATCAGTGTAATCTCTCTTCCCTTGCTGCCACACCCACTCCTTTCATTCTCTGCAATCCATAGTCATTAAAATTGAGTAGTCAATAAAGAGAACATACCAGAAGCACTTTATGAGACTTAGACTGAATTTTATATGTTATGTTAAAACATGTTCTGCTCTGTTTATTTTTCACATAACTTAATATATTTAAACACCCGTCTATTGAGTTAGTGTTCATTGAATATTAAATTATTGCATTATCAAATGAACATATGCAATCGAATATAATATGTTGCTCTTCCTTTGGTAACGAGTTGGGGTATGTTTCAGAAATATTCACCTGTTTGCTTACCAGTTTCAGGAAAACAAATTAACAATGTGTATGTTTCATACAAAATGAGTTTTTACTTGTTCAGGTGTTCTCTTAAATAAGAAAATATTCTGTTCTATCACACGTTCATAGAAGAACTCGTACCAGTATTATCCAAACTATTCCACAAAATTGAAACAGATGGAGCACTACCGAATTCCTTCTATGAAGCCACAATTACTCTTATACCTAAACCACACAAAGACACAACAAAGAAAGAGAACTTCAGACCAATTTCCCTTATGAATATCGATGCAAAAATACTGAATAAAATTCTGGCAAACCGAATCCAAGAGCACAACAAAACAATCATCCACCATGATCAAGTAGGATTCAACCCAGGCATGCAGGGATGGTTTAATATATGGAAAACCATCAACGTGATCCATTATATAAACAAACTGAAAGAAAAAACCACATGATCATTTCATTACATGCTGTGAAAGAATTTGACAAAATTCAACACCCCTTCATGATAAAAGTCCTGGAAAGAATTGGAATTCAAGGCCCATACCTAAACATAGTAAAAGCCATATACAGCAAACCAGTTGCTAACATTAAACTAAATGGAGTGAAACTTGAAGCAATCCCACTAAAATCAGGGACTAGACAAGGCTGCCCAGTCTCTCCCTACTTATTCAATATAGTTCTTGAAGTTCTAGCCAGAGCAATCAGACAACAAAAGGAGGTCAAGGGGATACAGATCGGAAAAGAAGAAGTCAAAATATCACTATTTGCAGATGATATAATAGTATATTTAAGTGATCCCAAAAGTTCCACCGGGGAACTAATAAAGCTGATAAACAACTTCAGCAAAGTGGCTGGGTATAAAATTAACTCAAATAAATCAGTAGCCTTCCTCTACACAAAAGAGAAACAAGCCGAGAAAGAAATTAGGGAAACGAAACACTTCATAATAGACCCAAATAATATAAAATAACTCGGTGTGACTTTGACCAAGCAAGTAAAAGATTTGTACAATAAGAACTTCAAGACTCTGAAGAAAGAAATTGAAGAAGACCCCAGAAGATGGAAAGATCTCCCATGCTCATGGATTGGCAGGATTAATATAGTAAAAATGGCCATTTTACCAAAAGCAATCTACAGATTCAATGCAATCCCCATCAAAATACCAATTCAATTCTTCAAAGAGCTAGACAGAACAATTTGCAAATTCATCTGGAATAACAAAAAACCCAGGATAGCTAAAACTATCCTCAACAATAAAAGGACTTCAGGGGGAATCAGTATCCCTGAACTCAAGCAGTATTACAGAGCAATAGTGATAAAAACTGCATGGTATTGGTACAGAGACAGACAGATAGACCAATGGAACAGAATTGAAGACCCAAAAATGAACCCACACACCTATGGGCACTTTGTTTTTGACAATGGAGCCAAAACCATCACATGAAAAAAAGACAGCATTTTCAACAAATGGTGCTGGTTCAACTGGAGGTCAACATGTAGAAGAATGCAGATCGATCCATGCTTATCACCCTGTACAAAGCTTAAGTCCAAGTGGATCAAGGGCCTCCACATCAAACCAGATACACTCAAACTAATAGAAGAAAAACTAGGGCAGCATCTGGAACACATGGGCATTGGAAAAAATTTCCTGAACAAAACACCAATGGCTTATGCTCTAAGATCAAGAATCGACAAATGGGATCTCATAAAACTGCAAAGCTTCTGTAAGGCAAAGGACAGTGTGGTTAGGACAAAACGACAACCAACAGATTGGGAAAAGATCTTTACCAATCCTACAACAGATAGAGGCCTTATATCCAAAATATACAAAGAACTCAAGAAGTTAGAGCACAGGGAGACAAATAACCCTATTAAAAAATGGGGTTCAGAGCTAAACAAAGAATTCACAGCTGAAGAATGCTGTGGCTGAGAAAAACCTAAAGAAATGTTCAACATCTTTAGTCATAAGGGAAATCCAAATCAAAACAACCCTGAGATTTCACCTCTCCCCAGTGAGAATGGCTGAGATCAAAAACTCAGATAACAGCAGATGCTGGCAAGGATGCAGAGAAAGAGGAACACTCCTCCATTTTTGGTGGGATTGCAGACTGGTACAACCATTCTGGAAATCAGTCTGGAGGTTCCTCAGAAAATTGGACATTGAACTGCCTGAGGATCCAGCTATACCTCTCTTGGGCATATACCCAAAAGATGCCTCAACATATAAAAAATACACGTGCTCCACTATGTTCATTGCAGCCTTATTTATAATAGCCAGAAGCTGGAAAGAACCCAGATGCCTTTCAACAGAGGAATGGATACAGAAAATGTGGTACATCTACACAATGGAATATTACTCAGCTATTAAAAACAATGACTTTATGAAATTCGTAGGCAAATGGTTGGAACTGGAAAATGTCATCTGAGTGAGGTAACCCAATCACAGAAAAACAGACATGGTATGCACTCATTGATAAGTGGCTATTAGCCCAAATGCTTGAATTACCCTAGATGCCTAGAACAAATGAAACTCAAGACAGATGATCAAAATGTGAATGCTTCACTCCTTCTTTAAAAGGGGAATAAGAATACCCTTGGCAGGGAATAGAGAGGCAAAGATTAAAACAGACACAGAAGGAACACCCATTCAGAGCCTGCCCCACATGTGGCCCACACATATACAGTCATCCAATTAGACAAGATAGATGAAGCAAAGAAGTGCAGACCGACAGGAGCCGGATGTAGATCGCTCCTGAGAGACAGAGCCAGAATACAGCAAATACAGAGGCGAATGCCAGCAGCAAACCACTGAACTGAGAATAGGACACCCGTTGAAGGAATCAGAGAAAGAGCTGGAAGAGCTCGAAGGGGCTCGAGACCCCATATGTGCAACAATGCCAAGCAACCAGAGCTTCCAGGGACTAAGCCACTACCTAAAGACTATACATGGACTGACCCTGGACTCTGACCTCATAGGTAGCAATGAATATCCTAGCAAGAGCACCAGTGGAAGGGGAAGCCCTGGGTCCTGCTAAGACTGAAACCCCAGTGAACTAGATTGTTGTGGGGAGGGCAGCAATGGGGGGAGGATGGGGAGGGGAACATCCATAAAGAAGGGGAGGGGGAGGGATTAGGAGGATGTTTGCCCGGAACTGGGAAAGGGAATAACACTCAAAATGTATATAAGAAATACTCAAGTTAATAAAAAAAAAAAGAACATATTCTGAGATAAAGGTCTCTCTGTGGTTGTTTTCTTACATGATCTAGTACAAAACTGTATTCATTTATGACTGTAAATATAAATTGGAACATAAATATATAAACATTTGCAGATGCATAGAAACATTGGCTGGGTTATTTTTAACATAATTCTACCAATCTAAGATGTCCTTATTGATTTCATTCTAAAATTATCATAGAGATTAAAAAAAAAAGTAAGGAAAGGGGCCAGAAAGAGATAGACTCAAGGCATTTCTAGAGAGTCTAGAGGGAAAACAACCAGGTCTAGCAGTTAAATGTTAATTTGTATCCAAGAAAAGTATGTCCTCCAGGGAAGACATGAGGAGAGGTGAAAGAGGCAGACTCTGGCCCCCAGGGTGAAAGGTGGAGAAAAAGGTCATAAATATTTTAAAAGCGCTAGGAATTTATTCAGATGCCAAAGGGAAACTGCAGAAGAATGTATTGGATTCACTGCATGAGAAATTCAAAGTTCAAGTACAGTCTTTCTGCCTTACTGACTGAGCTCGTATGCTAAGTGCACTTTCTATGTAGGTAAACCTGAATAACACAAATAGACTCAAGAACAAATAGAAACACTTACATTCCTGCCTAAATCACAGTGATAAATTTATGAGAGCCAAAGATTTTTTTAATTTGAACTTCTTGCATGTTGTATCATTCTCCAGAATTTTGTAGTGACACTTCTATTTAATAAACAAAAATGTATTTAAATTAATATTGTATACATTCATGAGCCTCGTTCTCATACTGGAGAAGAATCTTTTATGTGGAAGATTGTTTCTCAAGGCAAGCGCTGCACTTCCTACAGTTAAACGGCAAAGGTGGCTTTATTCAATGCTATTATAATAGAGAAGAAAAGCGAGTAAGAACCAAAGAAGAGGATTAATAGCCTTCCATGTGTGGTGACTAGTTTGCTTCAAAGGAAGTCTTTTTTATTTTTCCTGAAAGTTTTCTGACAGGAGATAGTTTTATGACTTTGAGCAAAATGTCTACTCACTTAAGACCTCTCCTTTTCCACAGTCACTTCCACAGTGTCAGATAGACAAAATGGTGAAAAGAACACCAAGAAACTTTTTAAAAGATTTGCATCTTAAATGTTTAGGGAAAGAACTTGCTCTGACAAGCTTAAGTAAATGGTATTAAGGAATAGTATTCTAGGGCCCAGCAAAGAGTCTGGGTAGTAAATAATTCTACAGAAATACTTCATTTCATTTTTAATTGTGGATCGGCATACATATCCTTTTTTCTCTTCACTTTGAGTATCTTATTAATTACTAATATCAGAATATACATTAAAATATTAAAATCTACAATCTCACCTCGGGGTACAAGTCTGAAATTCCTGAACATATCCATACTTTCTGTGGATATGATACATTGCAAGGTTAATATTTCAATTATTACCTATTCGGATTTACTGAGACACGGGAACAAAATGTCAAGCTAAGAAACACTGGATTTTTAAATTCTTGGAAAATGTTTAATTGTTTTTATTAAGATATTTGGTTCAAAAAAGAACTGTCAATAAACTCTGAAAAATAATTTAATCCTGAGTCTTTATCAAAGCATAAACTGGCAAGAATGTCTTTTAATAAACATAATGTAAAAGTTAGATTTCTATTTTTTAATGTAGTTTCTCTTAAGATACATTATAATTGAATTATAAGAACAAAATTTACCTTATGAAGCAACTTTAAAACGTAAATTTATGTTAAAAAGTGGAAACCTTGGTGTTATAAGCATTAGTGCCGATTGTGGAGCTCAGTAGAATGAAAGTCAGCCAAATCCAAATTTCTTGGTACACAGTCTTCTGTCTCCTGACGTCAGAAAAGAGAGGGTAGAGAATTAAAATACCCAGAATTTGGGGGACTAATAACTCAGGACCTTAAAGACTACACAAGGTTCTGATCTGTCATATTTTGAAAAAATGAAAAGTAATACTCTGAAGTATGGAGGACAGATAAGTGCTTAAAAGCACGTGCTGCTTTTCCAGAGGGTCCATGTTTGCTTCTCATTACCCAAGCAGTTGTGTGCACCCTTCTCTATCTCAAGTTCCAGTAGAAACAGTGCTTTCTTCTGTGGGCATAAGGCACATACATGGTATTTGTGAATGTCCGAAGATCAAACAGATATACATAAAATAAAGCTAAATTGTCCCGCGCTACGTCTCGCCAGCAGGAACGACGCGGCACACACAGGATCCTACTGCAGAAAAGCTTTAATGCGTCTTGAGAGGGAGAGCATAAGCTTACAATGTGGAGACGCCGAGTGAGGAATAACCGTCCCTTATATAGGAAACTATCCTCGCCTAGGACGTGTCACTCTCTGACTGGTCGCTGCCAATTATGCCAGATGACGTACCAAAACGTACGTGTCCCTTTGAGTAGGGAAGTTACCAGGCGCCTGCGTATTGCCCTTTTTACTAGGTGCGTTCTGCCGGATGCCGGTGCCATCTTGTAATGGAGTTTGTGAGGACAGCTCCTCGGACAGCTCCTCACATCTGTGAGGACAGCTCCTCGGACAGCTCCTCACATCTCCCCCTTTTCTGTTTTTTTTTAAGCAAACAGGACACCCAGATATAGGAGGGTGAAGACAGAGGTCATATCCTCGTACAAAGTTGGCGAACCTGTACAAGAGAGATACCCTTAGGCTGTTGTTGGGACCCAGGGCACTCCCGACCCGTCGCACTGCCATTTTTCGAGGGAGGGAAAACTGGGGCAGAAACCCTCATGTAATATGACATGCCTTCCAGGGAGCGTATTTGGTAGAACTTCCCTGTGCGATGCTAAGTTCGTCACCCCTCATGAGCTGCTCAAGCCGGACACTCTAATCCTGTGCAATGAACCAAGGTTCTAGGAGTGCAAGAGCTGTCCAGCCGGCGACCTGTTGCTTGAGCATGGTCAACCAGATATCGGCTGACGCTCCTTGTTCAAGGGCTACAAGCGCCTGGGCGATCACTACTTTGTTCTTTGTTTGAGATCTCAATTTGCAAAGCAACCAGAGGAGTAACACTAATCCACAGGAGAGGATCACTCCAAAAAGTCCCACTCCCACCCATTCCTTGAAATAAGAGACTGCTGAGGTGATCCAGGACGACAATCCCTCCGTCAAAGACAGGTCCAGTCGGGTAGAATTTACTTGAATGATGGTCGCTCTCAGCTCCTGAAGTGTCTGTTCAAACTCCGAGGTCCAATTCTGTAACAGATGCTGTGAAAGACTCTTAGACAGATTAGCAGCTCGGGTAAATTTGTCATATTATATGGAGGTGACACAAAGGCCTGAGAGTTTTTGCTCACAGCCAAGCTGGGCCAGTTGCCATAGAATGTCTAATTGCTCTCGGACCAGATCTATACGTTGGTTGACAAGCATAAGGCCTCCCTATATCTGAGTATTGGCTGAGGCCTATCTGTCCCGAGCCACAGAGATGGTGGCCGATAAATCATTGATAGTTTGGGTTGTCTGTACTGAATTTGACAAGGCCAATGCCGAGGCAGTAACCGAGGCAGCGACTGCTGTCGTAGCAATAATGCCAGCAATAATAGCAGAAGTACCAAAATCTCTTTTTCCTCTAAATAAGGTCATGGTACCCGAGGTATCAACAGGGATCGGGATAAAGCGAGGCATGCGGGTAACTACTGCGATATTTTATATGAGTAGCTGTCCAGACAGAGGCAGCAGGTTTGATGTTCCCCGTCCAGGAAAATGACAACCGTCCCTTTTTGCCCTTTCCTCCAAGTAGCATCGCCATGGGCGTAAGATCAGTGCAGCTACCATTAACGCAATGTAAGGCCACCACCATAGAGAACTGTGGCGTTAGCCACAATGTCCTCCTCACCAGTTCCCCATGTGGCCTCCCTTAACCAAGCAGAAGATTGATTATATAACATAATGCAAGGGAGATCAAAAGATGTTTTGTTGAATATGCCAAAACAAAGGCTGCCCTTAAGGGGAATAGTCCTATTTTCTTTTAGTCGTTCAACCTGTGGATCCTTAGGTAAATAGGCCAACCCTAAATCCCTGTTAGTGGTACATCACCGGCATCGGGAGTGGAAAGGTTGACATTATTCCCCATCGTAGCTCGCCCTGCACCGTTGCTGGCATCCATGGAAGAAGAGTGAGGAGGTGCAGGAGTCCCAGTCCCTTCTTGATCACTTGCTGTGATGCTCTGAGTAAGTCGTCCTGGGATCCATATGGGATTTTCATTGTCCTGTGGAAAAACACAGACAGCTCCCCTGGATCTTATTAAAACAGGGCCTTTCCATTCATTTGTTAATACATCCTTCCATTTGACTAATTCTTTTGTCCTCTTGGGCTCTGAGCAATGTCGCTCAGCCGCTGTTTGTCCAGCTTCATCAAGATTTAAAAAATTTAAGGTAAAAAGGGCCAGTGCAGTGGCCACTCGGGGTGTTGGGGGGAGTTCTATCATAATTCCCCTTCTTTGTTTTATTAAATATGATTTGAGCGTCCGATGAGCACGCTCTATGATTCCCTGTCCTTGAGGGTTGTAGGGCAGGCCCGTCAGGTGGGTAACCTGCATCTGAGCACAAAACTGACGGAATTTTTGAGATGTGTAGGCGGGGCCATTGTCAGTTTTTACACATTTTGGCTTTCCCCAAGCACTCCATGCTTCAAGGCAGTGCTGAATGACATGTGTTGTTTTTTCTCCTGTAAGTGGGGTGGCATGTAGAATGCCAGAACATGTGTCTATAGATACATGCACATACTGTAATTTTCCAAAAGTAGAATTAAGAGTAACATCCATTTGCCAGATTTGCAATGGCTGTATTCCTCTCGAGTTGACCCCGATGTGAGGAACTGGGAGGAACTGGCAGCACAGTTGGCATTGGGTGACTATATCACGTGCCTCTTTTCTAGTTATAGAGAAGCGGTGGTGTAAAGTTTCTGAGGTGACATGGAAATTGCCATGAAAGGCTTTAGCGGCCTCTAAAGGAGAGGCCAGGGCCACAGCTATCATTTTTGTGGCTTTGTCAGCCAAACCATTCTCTGAACTCATTGGGCCAGGGAGTCCAGAATGGGCCCGTATATGAGTAATGTATACAGGGAATCTTCTATTTAATAGGATAATTTGGATTTTTCGGAAAATATCTGCCACCTTACTAGTGGTTTTAATTATACCGGCGGTTTCAAGAATACTAACAGCACTAGCTCGGCCTCCTCCTCTGAGTCTAAGGTTTTATTTTCAGAGCTTTCAGAACTGTCGAGGTTCAGCGCTTCTAGCTCTTTCACAGGGTATAGGCTGGCTCCCCCTCCTGGTTTATGTGTAGAGGAGGAAGTGCTGGAATCTGAAAATTTCAGCGCTCCCTTGTCTGCGGACTTACCAGGAGGGCACTTTTTCTTTCTTAGGACGTCTTTTTTCTTGCGCGCGCCCAACCTCTCACTACGTTCGGTTTCTGACAGACTTTCCCGGACTACCTCGAGAGTGGCCTGTCCTTCTACTACTGCTGCCTTACACGTTTCATCCTTTAAACAATTCTTAATCAGCTTCCATATAGCTTTGGTCCCTAGGCGCAGATCCTCTTCCGCCAATTTTCTGTCAAGGTCTTTTCCAAGTTTGTTCCATGAGGCAATCGTAAACGAGCCTGAACAGGCAAACCAAGGCGCCACCCTCTCCACCTCCTTCACAAAGTTTTTAAGTGTTCCTCCTCCAATTTTGATGTTCCTCTGCTTTAACACTGTTTCCAAGGCCGTGACCACAGACTGTGAGGATCCCATGATGGGCCAGGAATGCCGGCGGCTTATCTACGTCCGTCTGACAAGGCGTGAGGTGAAAGGGTAGAGACGGACACGCTGCTCTCTTATGTACGGGAGTCTTACACGCGCCTCCCCGGACGGTGCCGCTTATCTACGTCAGCCTTATCGCGTCCTTGTTCCTCAACAGTCAAAATCGAAGGTAAAAGGGAGCTGCGCGAAGCTCACTTATATACGAGAGACTGAGACGCGCCTTCAGCTGCTGTGATCGTCCTTTTAACAGCGAAAACGGTGAAAACAGAACATAAGAGTAGGGTGGCTCCCAGGACAAATACTATAGCCTCAACAAATCCTTCCCAAGGTGGTGACAACCCCAGACCAAAGTCCAAGAGAGGGCTGCCTCTCTGAACGTATCTACCTGCAGTTCTGAATCCTCCTTGTCGCCAAGGGATCTCTGAAGGTGCTGACGATGGCGAGGTCTTTCCCGGGTTTTCGGCACCAAATGTCCCGCGCTATGTCTCGCCAGCAGGAACGACGCGGCACACACAGGATCCTACTGCAGAAAAGCTTTAATGCGTCTTGAGAGGGAGAGCATAAGCTTACAATGTGGAGACGCCGAGTGAGGAATAACCGTCCCTTATATAGGAAACTATCCTCGCCTAGGACGTGTCACTCTCTGACTGGTCGCTGCCAATTATGCCAGATGACGTACCAAAACGTACGTGTCCCTTTGAGTAGGGAAGTTACCAGGTGCCTGCGTATTGCCCTTTTTACTAGGTGCGTTCTGCCGGATGCCGGTGCCATCTTGTAATGGAGTTTGTGAGGACAGCTCCTCGGACAGCTCCTCACATCTGTGAGGACAGCTCCTCGGACAGCTCCTCACACTAAATAAATCTGTTTTAAACAACAATCTTAGTTCCATTCACAAAATATTGAAAACTGTAAGTTTCTACCATTTTTGTGTGTAATTTGAAATCTCTAAAACCATCACTTGAGGAGACTACATCAGAGTATATTCTTTCTGTTAATTGGTCATTTTATTTATTTACATTTCAAATGTTATCCCCCTTTCCAGTTTCCCTCCACAAGCTGCCTTCCCCCCTCCATTCCCATGACTCTATGAGGGTGCTCCCCCACCTGCCAACCAACTCTTTTGTCAGGGCCCTAGGGTCCCCTATCCTGGGTTATCAAGCCTCCACAGGACCAAGAGGCTCCTCTCCCAGTGATGTCAGATAAGGCCATCCTCTACTACATAACCACCTGGAACCATGTGGACATCCTGTGTACTCTTTGGTTGGTGGTTTAGTCCCTGGGTGCTTTGGGGGATCTGGTTGGTTGATGATGTTCTTGGTATGAAGTTGTAAACCCCTTTAGCTCCTACAGTCCTTGCCCTAACTTTCCCATTGAAGTCCCCTAGCTCAGTCCAATGTTTGGCTGTGTACATCTACATCTGTACTGCATCGGCTCTGGCAGAGCCTCTCAGGGGACAGCTATACGAGGCTCCTGTCAGTAAACACTTCTTGGCATCATCAGTAGTGTCTGGGTTCAGTATTAGCAGATGCAATGGATTCATAAATGTGGCAGACTCTGGATGGCCTTTACTTCAGTTTCTATTCCACTGCTTGTCACTGCATTTCTTTTTAATGGGAGGAATTCTGGATTAATGTTTTTTGAGGGGGATGGCCCTATTCCTCAACTAGGGGCTATGCCTAACCACTGGATATAGCTCTACAGGATCTATTTGCTCTTTGTTAGATATTTTTGCTAAAGTCCTCCTTGTGGGATCCTGGGAACCTCTTGGGTCCCTGGCACTTGGGACTTTTTAGTGGCCACCCCCCATTTCCCCTCCCACACTGCTACAAACCTACTTTCTAATTCTTGAACCTCTGTACTTCTCTACCATCTCCTCCCATATTGGAACTGTTTCCCTTTTTCCCTCCTCCTCCTTTCTCCCTCCCAGATCCCTCTCTCCCTCTACTTCCTAGAGCTTATTCTTTCCCTCCTAATGAGTAGTAAGTATTGTAGCATCCATATTTCGGTGTGATCTACTTTTTTCTTGAGTTTCATATAGTCTGTGAGTTGTGTCATGGGTATTCTGAGTTTCTTTTTGGTTAATATCAACTCCTCAGGGAGTGCATACCATGTGTGTTATTTTGTGACTCAATTACCTCACTCAACACAATATTTTCAAGTTCCATCCATTCTCCTGTGGATTTCATTAAATCTTTGTTTTTAATAGCTGAGTAGTATTCCATTGTTTAGATGTACCACAATTTATGTATCCATTCCTCTGTTGAGGAACATATCGGTTCGTTCCACCTTCTGGCTATTACAAATAAGGCTGCTATGAACATAGTGAAGCATGTGTCTTTGTTGTATGTTAGAGCATCTTTTGAGTATATGCCCAGGAGTTCACAGCTGGATTCACGGGTAGTGCAATGTCAAATTTTCTGAGGAATCACCAGACTGGTTTCCAAAGTGGTTGTACCAGATTGGAAATCCACCAGCTGTGGAGGAATGTTCCTCTTTCTTCACATCCTCACCAGCATCTGCTGTCACCTGAGTATTTAATCTTAGCCATTCTGACTGATGTAAGGTGGAATCTCAGGGTTGTTTTGATTTTCATTTCCCTGACAACTAAGGATGTTGAACATTTCTATAGATGCCTCTCCACCATTCTATATTCTTCAGTTGAGAATTTTTTGTTTAATTCTGTACCCCATTTTTAATAGGGTTATTTGGTTCTCTAGCATCTAGTTTCTTGAGTTCTTTGTACATATTAGATATTAGCCCTCTATCAGTTGGAGGATTGGTAAAGATCTTTTAGTAATCTGCAGATTAATAAAATGGTAATTTTGCCCCATTGACAATGTCATTTACCTTAAAGAAGCTTTTCAATTAGGTGGTCCCATTTGTTCATTCTTGATCTTAGAGCATAAGCCAGTGGTATTCTGTTCAGGAAATATTCCCCCATGCCAATGTGTTCGAGATTTTTCCTACTTTCTTTTTTTTTTTTTTGTTTTTTTTTTCTTTTTTTTTTTATTTTTTTTATTAACTTGAGTATTTCTTATAAACATTTCGAGTGTTATTCCCTTTCCCGGATTCCAGGCAAACATTCCCCTCTCCCCCTCCCCTTCCTTATGGGTGTTCCCCTCCCAACCCTCCCACCATTGCCGCCCTCCCCCCATAGACTAGTTCACTGGGGGTTCAGTCTTAGCAGGACCCAGGGCTTCCCCTTCCACTGGTGCTCTTACTAGGATATTCATTGCTACCTATGGGGTCAGAGTCCAGGGTCAGTCCATGTATAGTCTTTAGGTAGTGGCTTATTCCCTGGAAGCTCTGGTTGCTTGGCATTGTTGTACTTTTGGGGTCTCGAGCCCCTTCAAGCTCTTCCAGTTCTTTCTCTGATTCCTTCAATAGGGGACCTATTCTCAGTTCAGTGGTTTGCTGCTGGCATTCGCCTCTGTATTTGCTGTATTCTGGCTGTGTCTCTCAGGAGCGATCTACATCCGGCTCCTGTCGGTCTGCACTTCTTTGCTTCATCCATCTAGTCCAATTGGGTGGCTGTATATGTATGGGCCAAATGTGGGGCAGGCTCTGAATGGGTGTTCCTTCAGTCTCTGTTTTAATCTTTGCCTCTCCCTTCCCTGCCAAGGGTATTCTTTTTCCTCATTTAAAGAAGGAGTGAAGTATTCACATTTTGATCATCCGTCTTGAGTTTCGTTTGTTCTAGGGATCTAGGGTAATTCAAGCATTTGGGCTAATAGCCACTTATCAATGAGTGCATACCATGTATGTCTTTCTGTGATTGGGTTAGTTCACTCAGGATGATATTTTCCAGTTCCAACCATTTGCCTACGAATTTCATAAACTCGTTGTTTTTGATAGCTGAGTAGTATTCCATTGTGTAGATGTACCACATTTTCTGTATCCATTCCTCTGTTGAAGGGCATCTGGGTTCTTTCCATTTTCTGGCTATTATAAATAAGGCTGCGATGAACATAGTGGAGCACGTGTCTCTTTTATATGTTGAGGCATCTTTTGGGTATATGCCCAAGAGAGGTATAGCTGGATCCTCAGGCAGTTCAATGTCCAATTTTCTGAGGAACCTCCAGACTGATTTCCAGAATGGTTTTACCAGTCTGCAATCCCACCAACAATGGAGGAGTGTTCCTATTTCTCCACACCCTCGCCAGCATCTGCTGTCACCTGAGTTTTTGATCTTAGCCAATCGCACTGGTGTGAGGTGAAATCTCAGGGTTGTTTTGATTTGCATTTCCCTTATGACTAAAGATGTTGAACATTTCTTTAGGTGTTTCACAGCCATTCGGTATTCCTCAGCTGTGAATTCTTTGTTTAGCTCTGAACCCCATTTTTTAATAGGGTTATTTGTTTCCCTGCGGTCTAACTTCTTGAGTTCTTTGTATATTTTGGATATAAGGCCTCTATCTGTTGTAGGGTTGGTAAAGATCTTTTCCCAATCTGTTGGTTGCCGTTTTGTCCTAACCACAGTGTCCTTTGCCTTACAGAAGCTTTGCAGTTTTATGAGATCCCATTTGTCAATTCTTGATCTTAGAGCATAAGCCATTGGTGTTTTGTTCAGGAAATTTTTTCCAGTGCCCATGTGTTCCAGATGCTTCCCTAGTTTTTCTTCTATTAGTTTGAGTGTGTCTGGTTTGATGTGGAGGTCCTTGATCCACTTCGACTTAAGCTTTGTACAGGGTGATAAGCATGGATCCATCTGCATTCTTCTACATGTTGCCCTCCAGTTGAACCAGCACCATTTGCTGAAAATGCTATCTTTTTTCCATTGGATGGTTTTGGCTCCTTTGTCAAAAATCAAGTGACCATAGGTGTGTGGGTTCATTTCTGGGTCTTCAATTCTATTCCATTGGTCTATCTGTCTGTCTCTGTACCAATACCATGCAGTTTTTATCACTATTGCTGTAATACTGCTTGAGTTCAGGGATAGTGATTCCCCCTGAAGTCCTTTTATTGTTGAGGATAGCTTTAGCTATCCTGGGTTTTTTGTTATTCCAGATGAATTTGCAAATTGTTCTGTCTAACTCTTTGAAGAATTGGATTGGTATTTTGATGGGGATTGCATTGAATCTGTAGATTGCTTTTGGTAAAATGGCCATTTTTACTATATTAATCCTGCCAATCCATGAGCATGGGAGATCTTTCCATCTTCTGAGGTCTTCTTCAATTTCTTTCTTCAGTGTCTTGAAGTTTTTATTGTACAGATCTTTTACTTGCTTGGTTAAAGTCACACCGAGGTACTTTATATTATTTGGGTCTATTATGAAGGGTGTCGTTTCCCTAATTTCTTTCTCGGCTTGTTTCTCTTTTGTATAGAGGAAGGCAACTGATTTATTTGAGTTAATTTTATACCCAGCCACTTTGCTGAAGTTGTTTATCAGCTTTAGTAGTTCTCTGGTGGAACTTTTGGGATCACTTAAATATACTATCATATCATCTGCAAATAGTGATATTTTGACCTCTTCTTTTCCGATCTGTATCCCTTTGATCTCCTTTTGTTGTCTGATTGCTCTGGCTAGAACTTCAAGAACTATATTGAATAAGTAGGGAGAGAGTGGGCAGCCTTGTCTAGTCCCTGATTTTAGTGGGATTGCTTCAAGTTTCTCTCCATTTAGTTTAATGTTAGCAACTGGTTTGCTGTATATGGCTTTTACTATGTTTAGGTATGGGCCTTGAATTCCTATTCTTTCCAGGACTTTTATCATGAAGGGGTGTTGAATTTTGTCAAATGCTTTCTCAGCATCTAATGAAATGATCATGTAGTTCTGTTCTTTCAGTTTGTTTATATAATGGATCACGTTGATGGTTTTCCGTATATTAAACCATCCCTGCATGCCTGGGATGAAGCCTACTTGATCATGGTGGATGATTGTTTTGATGTGCTCTTGAATTCGGTTTGCCAGAATTTTATTGAGTATTTTTGCGTCGATATTCATAAGGGAAATTGGTCTGAAGTTCTCTTTCTTTGTTGTGTCTTTGTGTGGTTTAGGTATAAGAGTAATTGTAGATTCGTAGAAGGAATTCGGTAGGGCTCCATCTGTTTCAATTTTGTGGAATAGTTTGGATAATATTGGTATGAGGTCTTCTATGAAGGTTTGATAGAATTCTGCATTAAACCCATCTGGACCTGGGCTCTTTTTGGTTGGGAGACCTTTAATGACTGCTTCTATTTCCTTAGGAATTATGGGGTTGTTTAACTGGTTTATCTGTTCCTGATTTAACTTTGATACCTGGTATCTGTCTAGGAAATTGTCCATTTCCTGAAGATTTTCAAATTTTGTTGAATATAGGTTTTTATAGTAAGATCTGATGATTTTTTGAATTTCCTCTGAATCTGTAGTTATGTCTCCCTTTTCATTTCTGATTTTGTTAATTTGGACGCACTCTCTGTGTCCTCTCGTTAGTCTGGCTAAGGGTTTATCTATCTTGTTGATTTTCTCAAAGAACCAACTTTTGGTCCTGTTGATTCTTTCTATGGTCCTTTTTGTTTCTACTTGGTTGATTTCAGCTCTGAGTTTGATTATTTCCTGCCTTCTACTCCTCCTGGGTGTATTTGCTTCTTTTTGTTCTAGAGCTTTTAGGTGTGCTGTCAAGCTGCTGACATATGCTCTTTCCTGTTTCTTTCTGCAGGCACTCAGCGCTATGAGTTTTCCTCTTAGCACAGCTTTCATTGTGTCCCATAAGTTTGAGTATGTTGTATCTTCATTTTCATTAAATTCTAAAAAGTTTTTAATTTCTTTCTTTATTTCTTCCTTGACCAGGTTATCATTGAGTAGAGCATTGTTCAATTTCCACGTATATGTGGGCATTCTTCCCTTATTGTTATTGAAGACCAGTTTTAGGCCGTGGTGGTCCGATAGCACGCATGGGATTATTTCTATCTTTCTGTACCTGTTGAGGCCCATTTTTTGACCGATTATATGGTCAATTTTGGAAAAAGTACCATGAGGAGCTGAGAAGAAGGTATATCCTTTTGCTTTAGGATAGAATGTTCTATAAATATCCGTTAGGTCCATTTGGCTCATGACTTCTCTTAGTCTGTCGACATCACTGTTTAATTTCTGTTTCCATGATCTGTCCACTGATGAGAGTGGGGTGTTGAAATCTCCCACTATTATTGTGTGAGGTGCAATGTGTGTTTTGAGCTTTAGTAAGGTTTCTTTTACGTATGTAGGTGCCCTTGTATTTGGGGCATAGATATTTAGGATTGAGAGTTCATCTTGGTGGATTTTTCCTTTGATGAATATGAAGTGTCCTTCCTTATCTTTTTTGATGTCTTTTAGTTGGAAATTGATTTTATTTGATATTAGAATGGCTACTCCAGCTTGCTTCTTCTGACCATTTGCTTGGAAAGTTGTTTTCCAGCCTTTCACTCTGAGGTAGTGTCTGTCTTTGTCTCTGAGGTGTGTTTCCTGTAGGCAGCAGAATGCAGGGTCCTCGTTGCGTATCCAGTTTGTTAATCTATGTCTTTTTATTGGGGAGTTGAGGCCATTGATATTGAGAGATATTAAGGAATAGTGATTATTGTTTCCCTTTATATTCATATTTGGATGTGAAGTTATGTTTGTGTGCTTTCATTCTCTTTGTTTTGTTGCCAAGACGATTAGTTTCTTGCTTCTTCTAGGGTATAGCTTGCCTCCTTATGTTGGGCTTTACCATTTATTATCCTTTGTAGTGCTGGATTTGTAGAAAGATATTGTGTAAATTTGGTTTTGTCATGGAATATCTTGGTTTCTCCATCAATGTTAATTGAGAGTTTTGCTGGATACAGTAACCTGGGCTGGCATTTGTGTTCTCTTAGGGTCTGTATGACATCAGTCCAGGATCTTCTGGCCTTCATAGTTTCTGGCGAGAAGTCTGGTGTGATTCTGATAGGTCTCCCTTTATATGTTACTTGACCTTTTTCCCTTACTGCTTTTAATATTCTTTCTTTATTTTGTGCGTTTGGTGTTTTGACAATTATGTGACGGGAGGTGTTTCTTTTCTGGTCCAATCTATTTGGAGTTCTGTAGGCTTCTTGTATGCCTATGGGTATCTCTCTTTTTAGGTTAGGGAAGTTTTCTTCTATGATTTTGTTGAAGATATTTACTGGTCCTTTGAGCTGGGAGTCTTCACTCTCTTCTATACCTATTATCCTTAGGTTTGATCTTCTCATTGAGTCCTGGATTTCCTGTATGTTTTGGACCAGTAGCTTTTTCCGCTTTACATTATCTTTGACAGTTGAGTCAATGATTTCTATGGAATCTTCTGCTCCTGAGATTCTCTCTTCCATCTCTTGTATTCTGTTGGTGAAGCTTGTATCTACAGCTCCTTGTCTCTTCTTTTGGTTTTCTATATCCAGGGTTGTTTCCATGTGTTCTTTCTTGATTGCTTCTATTTCCATTTTTAATTCCTTCATCTGTTTGATTGTGTTTTCCTGGAATTCTTTCAGGGATTTTTGCCATTCCTCTCTGTAGGCTTCTACTTGTTTATTAATGATTTCCTGTGTTTCCCTAAGTGTGTTCATATCTTTCTTGAAGTCCTCCAGCATCATGATCAAATAAGATTTTGAAACTAGATCTTGCTTTTCTGGTGTATTTGGATATTCCATGTTTGTTTTGGTGGGAGAATTGGGCTCCGAGGATGGCATGCAGTCTTGGTTTCTGTTGCTTGGGTTCCTGCGCTTGCCTCTCGCCATCAGATTATCTCTAGTGTTACTTTGTTCTGCTATTTCTGACAGTGGCTAGACTGACCTATAAGCCTGTGTGTCAGGAGTGCTGTAGACCTGTTTTCCTCTCTTTCAGTCAGTTATGGGGACAGTGTGTTCTGCTTTCGGGCGTGTAGTTTTTCCTCTCTACAGGTCTTCAGCTGTTCCTGTGGGCCTGTGTCTTGAGTTCACCAGGCAGCTTTCTTGCAGCAGAAAATTTGGTCTTACCTGTGGTCCCGAGGCTCAGGTTCGCTCGTGGGGTGCTGCCCAGGGGCTCTCTGCAGCGGCAGCAACCAGGAAGACCTGTGCCGCCCCTTCCGGGAGCTTCAGTGCACCAGGGTTCCAGATGGTCTTTGGCTTTTTCCTCTGGCGTCCGAGATGTGTGTGCAGGGAGCAGTCTCTTCTGGTTTCCCAGGCTTGTCTGCCTCTCTGAAGGTTTAGCTCTCCCTCCCACGGGATTTGGGTGCAGAGAACTGTTTATCCGGTCTGTTTCTTTCAGGTTCCGGCGGTGTCTCAGGCGCAGAAGTCCTGCCGCTCCTGGCTACTTTCTTTTCTGTTAAATGTATTGCATCTGGTTTTAAGTGGAGGCCCTTGATCCAATTGGGCTTGAGCTTTGTACAAGG
This sequence comes from Rattus norvegicus, assembly GCF_021556685.1. Classification (NCBI taxonomy): domain Eukaryota; kingdom Metazoa; phylum Chordata; class Mammalia; order Rodentia; family Muridae; genus Rattus; species Rattus norvegicus. The sequence goes on from NC_141535.1 coordinate 12,220,990, forward strand.
AGATAAGAATGGGTAAATTATTTTACATGCTGACAGCCAGTTGTACCAGCACAATATGTTGAAATGTTTTCTTTTTTTCTACTGGGTGATTTGGGGTCCTTTGTCAATGATCAAGTGATCATAGGTGTGCGGTTCATTTCTGGGTATTCAATTCTATTTAATTGATCTACCTGTCTCTGTGCCATACCATGTAATTTTTATCACTATTGCTCTGTAGTGTAGCATGAGGTCAGGTATGTTTCCTCCAGAAGATCTTTTATTGTGAGAATGTTTTTTGATATCCTGGGATTTTTTTTTAATTCCAGACATATTTGAGAATTGCTGTTTCTATCTCTGTGAAGAATGGAGTTGGAGTTTTGATGGGGATTGCATTGAGTCTGTAGATTGCTTTTGGTAAAGTAGCCATTTTTACTATGCCAATCCTCCTGATCCATGAGCATGAGAGATCTTTGTATCTTCTGAGACCTTCTTCAAATTCTTTTCAATGAATTCTTGCCATACAGATCTTTCATTTGCTTGGTTATAGTCACACCAAAGTATTTTATATTGTTTTTGACTATTATGAAGGATGTCATGTTCCTAATTTCTTTTCCAGCCTGTCTATCCTTTGAGTAAAAAAAGCTACTGATTTGTTTGAGCTAAGTTATTATGCAGACACATTGCTAAAGTTGTTTATCAGCTGTAGGAGCTCTCTTCTGGATATTTTGGGTCACTTATGTATACTCTCATAACATCTTCAAATACTGATCTCTTGACTTCCACCTGTCCAGTTTTATTCCTTTGATCTACATTTGTTGCCTAATTGCTCTGGCTAGAACTTCAACTACTATATTGAGTAATAGGTGCAGAGTAGGCAACCTTGTCCCAATTTTAGTGGAATTGCTTAAAGTTTCTCTCCAGTTAGTTTGATGCTGTCTATTGGCTTCCTATATATTGCTTTTACTATATTTACGTATGGACCTTGAATTCTTATTCTCTCCAATACTGTTAGCATGAAAGGGTGTTGAATTTTATCAAAGACTTTGTCAGCCTCTAATGAGATGATCATGTGGTTTTGTTTTCCTTTGAGTTTGTATATGTAGTGGACTACATTGTTGGATTTCAATATATTTAACCAGATTTGCATCCCTGGAATAAAGCCTACTTGATCATGATGAATGATCATTCTCATGTGTTCTTGAGTTTGATTTGCAAGAATTTTATTGAATACTTTTGCATCAATATTAATGAGGGAAATTGGTCTGAAGTTCTCTTTCTTTGCTAGGTCCTCATATGGCTTAGGTATTAATGTCAATTGTGGCTTCCTAGAATGTATTAGGTAGTGTTCCTTCTATGAAATACTTTGAAAAGTATTGGTATAGGTCTTCTTTGAAAGTGTGAAAGAATTCTACACTAAAACCTTCTGGGCTTGGGGATATTTTTGGTTGGGAAACTGTTAATGACTGCTTCTGTTTCCTTAGGGTTTAAGGTACTGCTTAAATAGATTATCGGATCCTGCTTTAACTTTGTTACCTGGTGTCTGTCTAGAAAATTGTCCATTTCATCCAGATTTTCCAGTTTTGTTGAATATAGGCTTTTATAGAACAATCTGACAGTTTTGTGGATTTCCTCAGTTTCTCTTGTTTTTCATTTCTTATTCTGCAAATTTGGATAGTATATCTATTCCCTCTGATTATCCTGGCTAAGGGTTTTCTCAAAGAATCAACTCCTGGTTTTGTTAGTTCTTTGTATAGTTCTTTTTGTTTCTACTTGATTGATTTCAGCCCTGAGTTTGAATATTTCCTGCTGTCTACTCCTCTTGGGTGTAGTTTTTTTTCTCTTTTATTCGAGAGCTTTCAGATACACTGGTAAGCTGCTGGTGTATGCTCTCTCCAATTTCTTTATGGAAGCACTCATAGCTATGAATTTTCCTCTTAGCACTGCTTTCCTTATATTCCATATGTTTGTACATGTTGTACCCCCATTTTCATTAAGTTCTAAGAAGTCTAAATTTTTTTCATATTTCTTCCCTGACCAAATTATCATTTAGTAAAGCATTGTTCAGCTTCCATATATATGTGGGCTTTCTGTTGCTTGTGTTGTTATTGAAGACCAGTCTTAGTCTGTGGTTATTTGATAGGATGCATGGGACTATTTCATTCTTCTTGTTTTGTTTCCAATCATATGGTTAATTTTGGAGAAGGTATGGGGGGCAGTTAAGAGATGCTGAGAAGGTATATTCTTTTGTTTTAGGATAAATGTTTTGTAGATATCTGTTACCTTCATTTGGTTCATAACTTCTGTTATTTTCACTGTGTTTCTGTTTAGTTTCTGTTTCCATAGTCCATTGATGAAAGTGGGGTGTTAAAGTCTCCTACTATTATTGTGAGAGGTTCAATTTGTGCTTTTAGCATCAGTAATTCTTTTTTACATATGTGGTGTTCTTGCACTTGAGGCATAGATGTTCAGAATATAGTTTCTCTTAGTGGCTTTTTCCTTTGCTGAGTATGTAGTGTCCTTCCCCACATTTTTTGATAACTTTTGTTTGGATCCTAGTCATTTTTGGAGACTAGAATTGCTACTCCAGCTTGTTTCTTGGCGCCATTTGCCTGGAAATTTTATTCCTGCCTTTTATTTTGAGGTAATGCCTGTCTTTGTCACTGAGATGTGTTTTCTGTATGCAGCAAAATGCTAGGTCCTGTTTTTGTATCCAGTCTACTAGTCTATGTCTTTACACCCAAGAAAAAGCAAGAAACTAATCTTCTCATTAAAAAAAGGAGTGAGAGAGAGAGAGAACCACAGAAGCATAATTCCACCTCTAACAACAAAATATGAAATTGGAGGCCAGATTCCATCTCGACCAGCAGACAGCACTATTCAGAGAAACTCACAGACATTTGTTTTTGTATGACATAACAGTTTACTTTTATCAATTGGTAGACAATATATTGCATATTATTATAATGTTCAGGGGGTTTGTTTGCTTGTTTGTCATTTTTCTTACAAGCACTGAAATCAGTTATAATAACTGAAGGCATGTGTTTTCCTCATGAGACAAAAGAGCTTTCATAACTTTGATAAGCATCCTTGCTTTGAAGTAGAACTTGCAATTTAACTGTGCTACTTTTAGATTGCCTGTAATATTTGATTTTACCTTAGGTATAGGCACCCTAGATATCTAGTCTACAGTTCTTGGTATCCAAGCAACGTCAGGTATGTATTCCATCTGGAGAAGTGATGTTCATTGGTTACTTGAAAAAAATTTATGCAGTGTTACCCTAACATACTTCTAGGCAGTGCAGACTGGAGACCAACTGATTCGCTGCTGCATTGGTATTTTATTTGCTTTAATTATATCATGAGAAAAAGAGTTCCAAGAAGAAATATTCACAAGCCAGAATCAGAATAAAGAAAAAATTAGTTTTATTCAAGAAAATTTTGAGTCGTGGAAAATGATGAGAAAGTTTGGACTGAGGTTCACAGTGGGTTCCATGTCAGATCAAGTCTGGATTGGGAAAATCTTTCTTTTATTAGAACAACAAAAAGTAAAGACAGTTTTGTGTGCAAAAATGGTGGCTTACAGTCTCCACCCAAGATTCCACTAGATACATAGTGATGGATAGCTCTGAAGTACAAGGCAAGTATTCAAACTTTTGATGGACCCAACCAATTGTATTGAGGGTAGATATGAGAAAAGGAATTTCATCTAAATCATTAGCCAAAATGAATGCAAATTATCCTGTTTTTGTGATGCTAACTTGGTCCACAATTTGTGGACTAGTGTCATAAATAAGATGCAAGAAAATAATAAAACAAAGAATTTGGAAAACAACTTAAGATGTGGGCCAGTAAATATACTTTTCTCAATTAATATTGCTTTTGTTGGACTTTAGTACATTTCATAAAGCACAGCTACTCTCAGAGTCTCACAGGCTAGAGTGAGCACAACTGTGCAATGAACAGGAGCACTGAGGCAGCCAGCAGTGATCAAGAATTTGTAACTGCCTTGTTCACGGTAACACGCTCTGTGTTTTCTTCTGTAACAGGAACCTTGGCAGGAGACTGTGATGCTATATTCTAAATTCAGGATGCCACTCACACCCAAGCACATCAACATAATAATAAGAACTTTATGTTGGTTAATTAATCATGTAGAGAGTTCCAGTTTTATATCCTTAAACAATTTTTCTGAGTCTAATGTGCTAGTTCACAGCAGGACAGGATCTTGTGTGCAGGATTGGTTTGTGGTTCTGCACCTTTTGAGCAGCTGCCTAGAGAGAGCGAACAGTAGAAAAGCAAATAGCCAGAGATCCAAAGGAAGCTTTCTGGAGAGCTTCTCTGTTTCATTTCAAACTTGGTGGCAGCAACAAGACATTGTTTTCTTTACTTTCAAAGGAAAACTCTTTTCTGATATAGAAAAGATTATTTTTTTAGAAATTTTGAACATAAAGTCAGAAAACTTTTTTTCTTATACCAATGTTGATCCTGCTGTAACCTTACAAAAGTCACTTTTGACTCTCAAATTCTGTTGCAAATTTAAAGTAGGCATAATTCTTTGTACCTCTCCAAAAGATACTGTAAGCTTTCATTAAATATTTACAAGCTTTTCAAATATAGAGTAGTAAGAAATGTGAGGAATATAAACTCTGTCAACAAATTAAGTTTTTTTAACAGAAATTGACATTTCCTTATATACTTCATTTTAAATTAAGCATGACTTCTGCAACTCTAAAGGGCATATTTAATACCTCCTTCACAAAATATATTGAAAGAAATACAAAACTCTCTCTCAGATTTTATATTCAGTTTAGAAGCACATTCTACAAAAGAACATATATTCTACACTCCCAAAGAGAATGCCAGAAGAATGACTGAAGCCGTCATTCTGATCCTGCCTTCTGTATCAACAAGAGGAATAAACCTTTGCTCCTGCAACCACTTTTGAAGGCAGGAAAGCAGCTGGGACCATGGATTGTCTTTCATCACCTCAGGGTGTGACAGCATTATTCAGGAGAAATAAAATTGACTTTATAACTTGGAAAGATCTATCTACAAAGAAAGGAACTAAAATGAAAAACTGTAAATTATACTTCTCTAAGGAAGGCAGATAATCCACCCTGTTCTCCACTCTGAGTCTCCCCCATGCTGCCACGGTGCAGTACATATGTATTAAAAATACTAAAGCTAAATGACAACTGTCAGTGAGAGAGTTATTATTCCTTATATTCTGCTTTTCCTCCCATTTCAGGAGAATCTAGGAAGTTGTGTAAATACAATATATGTGTATGTGTACATGTTAATATATGTATATGTGTGAAGATATATATATATTCATATATATATGTATGTGGTGCATGTATATATGGTGTTAAAGACATCATTTGAGATAGTACATTGGAATTACTAAACTTTAAATTATGAAGTTACTGAGGTATCTACAGTTCACATTACAAAGGTAAAAGTAACTAAATCTGACCTAAATTGATTTACCATAGTTTGCATGGAAACAATGCTTACTGGAAAAGTTACTTAGTAGTTATTTACAAATATATATGTATGCCCATATATACACATAACAATAGATAACAAAACAGAGACCATGTATTTGAAAGAGAAGTAGAAGGGTTATATGAAAACATTTAGAGGAAAGAACACAAAGAGAAAACAACGTATTTATATTTTAATCAAAAAAGAGAAAATATGTAAATGGTGACAGACTAATTTTAATGTATTTTGAATGTGATAATAATAACCCATTAAACATTAACAGCATAAGTTAAACCTTTTTCTGGAGAGCAGGTCAGAAGTTTGTTGGTTTAAGTGTTAAAAGTTGAATTTGCAGCAGTTTCCCTCAATAAAGAATATAAACAGACCATCCTCTTCCTTCTTGACTCTCCCTATTCTAAAAATTGACTTACATTAGAAATGTCTAAGTTAATAGGTTCAAATAATTTAATACTGCCCTCTAGAGGCATTACAATGGCATTAATTTGTACACTCTGGTCAAGTTTTACTAAAATTTAATTTCCTAAGCTAAATTAACAACTTTTTGAAGATCCACAAGTGGGTAATGAACTATCTTTTAAAGTTGCAACTGTTTTAAACTTTATGAGGAAGTATTACATATGTTAAGAAATTTAATAGCCATAGTAAGTTAATACTTTCTATAAAAGAAATCCTGTAATAAATGCTAAACATTTCCTATCCAGCAATGTGTATACCAGAGGCCCTAGGTGGGTGTTTTTTCTGTGAAACTATAAAGAGGGAGGCCAGTCATCAGTTTAAACAAACTTTCTCACCACCCTCCCAATAGCAACTGAGGTTAAACTGAGGATTTAGACAATAATAAACAGTTCATTCCACCTAAAGAAAATGTGAAGTTGAAAACTAAATAATTCTTTTAGGCATCAGCAAGAAACAAATTGCTTACAATATGAGATAGTGAAGAAGAATAAAAATCCCAGTTTTTAACATGTGAACACTTGTGAGACTTTAATGGATAAATAGATTAAGCACGAGATATGAAACACTCAGAAAGTAAAGAACATGCAGATATTTGGGGGTTTGTGAAAAGAACTCAGCTAAATTCTAAGCACTCACAGTCTTCAAGAGGCCATCAGAAAACATCTTGTTCAACCATGGGGTAATGAACGCACTGAGATCCAGATCATGGAGGCCCAAGGCCTGACTGAGGCTATGGAGTGCTCACAAAAAGAGGCCTACCAGACTACCCTCCGAAAGACCCAACAAGCAGCTGAAAGAGTTAGACGCAGACACTTCCACCAACCAATAATCAAAAACCCTGGTGAGCCCTGTGCTTGATTAGGGAAAAGCTGAGGAGGATGGCAAACCTGCAGGAAGACCAGCAGTCCCAGCTAAACTGGACCTCCAGGTCTCTCACTGAGCCACACTAGCTGATATGAGGACCCCAACACATACACAGCAAAGGACCGGCAGGTCTGGACTCGGTGAGAGAAGACGCACCTAAACCTAGAGGCCCCAGAGAGCAGACAGCTCTGGTGGGGAGGGGGAAAGGGTTTAGGGACATCATCATAAGAACTGAGAGATAGGAGGAGGTTTGGGATATGGAACACTCAGAGGGTGAGCCCAGAGGGGGATAAAGTCCAGACTGTAAAAGAAGATCAAATACTTACCAATTAGTGTATACGATGTGTGTTTTTCTGTGATTGGGTTACCTCACTCAGGATGATCTTTTCTAGTTCCATCCATTTGCCTATGAATTTCATAAAGTCATTGTTTTTGATAGCTGAGTAGTATTCCATTGTGTAGATGTACCACAATTTCTGTATCCATCCCTCTGTTGAAGGGCATCTGGGTTCTTTCCAGCTTCTGGCTATTAGAAATAAGGCTGCTATGAAAATAGTGGAGCATGTGTCTTGGTTGTATGTTGGGAATATGCCCAGGAGTGATATAGCTGGGTCCTCAGGTAGTGCAATGTCCAATTTTCTGAGGAACCTCCAGACTGATTTACAGAGTGGTTGTACCAGTCTGTAATCCCACCAACAATGGAGGAGTGTTCCTCTTTCTCCACATCCTTGCCAGCAACTGTCGTCACCTGAGTTTTTGATCTTTGCCATTCTGACTGGTGTGAGGTGGAATCTCAGGGTTGTTTAGATTTGCATTTCCCTGATGACTAAGGATGTTGAACATTTCTTTAGGGACTTCTCAGTCATTCGATAGTCCTCTGCTTAGAATTCTGTTTAGCTCTGTACCTCATTTTTAATAGGGTTATTTGGCTGTCTGGAGTCTGACTTCTTGAGTTCTTTGTATATATTGGATATTAGCCCTCTATGAGATGTAAGATTGGTAAAGATCTTTTCCCAATCGGTTGATTGCCATTTTGTACTATTGATGGTGTTCTTTGCCTTACAGAAGCTTTACAGTTTTATGCAGTCTCATTTGTCGATTCTTGATCTTAGAGCATAAGTCATTGATGCTTTGTTCAGGAAATACTCCCTAGTGCCCATGTGTTTGAGACTCTTCCCCACCTTTTCTTTTATTAGTTAAAGTATATTTGGTTTTATGTGGAGGTCCTTGATCCAGTTGGACTTAAGCTTTGTATGGGCGATAAGAATGGATTCATTTGTATTCTTCTACATTCTCACCTCCAGTTGATCTAGCACCATTTGTTGAAAATGCTACCTTTTTTCCATTGAATGGTTTTAGCTCTTTGTCACCACCATAGGTGTGTGGGTTCATTTCTAGGTCTTCAACTCTATTCCATTGATCTACCTGCCTGTCTCTGTATCAATACCATACAGTTTTTATCACTATTGGTTTGTAATACTGCTTGAGGACATGGATTGTGATTCCCCCAGAAATTCTATGGACAGACCCATGGCTACAGCTGCATATGTAGCAGAGGGTGGCCTTGTTAGGCACCAATGGGAGAAGCCCTTGGTCCTGCAAAAACTGACCCCCCCCCAGTGTAGAGGAATGTCAGGGCAGGGAGGCAGGAAGGTTGTGAATGGGTGGTTGGGGAAGGAGAACACCCTTATAGAAGAAGGGGAGGGGAATGGGATATGGGACTCATGGACGGGGAACCTGGAAAGGGCATAACATTTGTAATGAAAATAAAAAATATCCAATAGAAAAAAGAAAGTGGAAGCCAAATAAACCCTTTCTTCCTTTAAAAAAAAGATCAAATTAAAGAAAATAAGATAAAAGAAAAAGAGCTTAATACCTTATGTTCCTGAAAATGAAATTTTCAACTTAATTATTCTTCTGGAAAGGTTATATAGTGCCTGTTTTTCTTATTTTATCTTCTTTTGATAAGATAGTTTTACACACATTTATATTTTATTTGATGGTTATTGGATATAGAAAATAATGTCACTAAAATCATTTGCTTACCTATCACCTGTGAAGAAAGGAAATTGTTAATTGGAATAAATTGCTTCAGAATTATCTCTAAGATATATTACTTCCAGTTGTTTTTCTAGCTTGTTTGTTATCAGTGATGTTCTCAGGTATCTATAACATTTATTGTATCAATAATATTAACAAATTGAATTAAGATTATAAAAGAAATATTCACAACTAAATGTCAAATTCAAAAACTCTAAGTCATACTTGAGTTTATCTACATTTGAAGTTTTATTTCTATTAATATAGATATTAAATATATCTCAAAATATGTAAATTAAAATATAAAATACAATTCTAATTTCCAAAAAATTAGTAAAATAACATGTCTAATCAAGTTAATAACCTATTTGAATAACAATGAGAATTTATAGGGAAATGAAGATTTGCATGAAGAAATGTAAATTTTGGCCTAAATGACTAACTTTATAGTACAGCATTGGGTTACACAAGCTGTTCAAAGTGTTCTTTCCTTCCTTTCTAAATTGCTTTAGTGAACTAGTCTGAAAAGTTATAGCGAAAAAGTAGATATGAACAAAATAACTCATAAAAGTAGAACTTAGGCATAACTGTTACATTATTTACTTTATTTAGGGAAACAAAATGGTAAGAATTGCAAATAATCCAAAAGCAAACCAAATATTACAAAATGTTTTCAAGTTTATTCAATTACATTTCTACTTAGTAGATCAATAGTTAAAATATAATCAAATGGTGACTACTTGCTATTTCTTTAAAAGTATAATGGATCGATGCATTAAACCAAGCAGTTGCACTGAAAATTAACTGTGAGAAAAAGCCTTTGTATTGTTACACACAGACAACTTCGAGTACGTGGTGTCAGAAAACACAGGAAGAACATTTTGTGTACTTTGTCCTCACTCAAATATTCTCACAAAATTAGTAACTTATTAAAATGGTAATCACTTCCATTTATATAGTTGATGCTTTTTCAGAATAATTATTAAAGTTATAATGCAATTATTTTAACCTTAAGCCACTCAAAGTAGTCATGCCCTTTGATTAAAACAATGTATTTTACCATTCGGCAAAGGAAAAAACATCTGAAGGTTGAACTCTATTTAGATTTAAAGTAGAGAAGAACATAAACAAAGATATTATAAGAAGATAGAGAAATTATATATATATATATATATATATATTTGATATAACTCCTTGAATCTTCATTGGAACAGCTATTCACACAAAGTCTGACATGATATTTCAGAATTAGACACTATCAGAAGTAAGCATCAGGGCAAAATATCCATTCTGGACCAAAACTATGCACACAGCACACAAATCATGCTATTTTATATAGAAAATAGAAGAACTGAAGCATGTTTATGATTAGACACTTTGTTTCAAACATTCACTTTTAAAATCAGTGTTCTCTTAATTTTTTTCAATTTATACCATGTTCTGATTTTTTGATTAAAAAAACTGTTCAGCTAAATAAATAATGTCATATTTCTGTGTATTTTCTTCTTTAAGTTTAGAAAAGTATATTTATAAATATTTGCTACTGAATGGTAACTTGCTAAATTTTTAAAGTCCCTTTAGATAGATATGCTTTTTATACATGTATTTTACCAGTACATGTACCATACATGTTCCTGGTCACTTAAATGTTATAGTCTAGCCAATTACTATCTAATCCCAAGCTATTACTTCATACCTATCTTCCTCCTTAATCTGTCTACTTCACGGTGCTTGAGAGATGCTTCAGTGGTTAAGAGAGCTTGTTGATCTTGCAGATGACTTAAGTGTGGTCTCCAGCCCACCTTGGGAGGCTCACAACTACCTGCAAACTGCACTTTCAGGATGGACACACCTGCATACATATGCACATATGCATACACAAAACACTTGCAAGACGATAAATGAAAATAAATAAATCTTGAGAAAATAAGTATTTATTATATTTCTTCACAACTACATAGCCTCACCAAGGTTTGAAGTCCAGGCTTCCTTAATTTTAGTCTTTTCTTTGTTGATCTATTTTCCTCACTAGTCAAAAGAACCACTCCGTAGTCACTCTAAAGTAAAATAAAAAAATTTCCCTCATAGGTGAATACAAGAAATCAGTGTTTTCTGTACACAGGTGACAGTTGCACATATAAACTCATGGCAGTTTTGACAATGTAGAAAAAGCAGATAAATACTTAATCTTGAAGAAAATACTATCAGGGAAAGAGGAGAAGGGCACAAGTTCTCACCCCTGACTGAGGAGGTATGGTAGTTGATGGCTATGTGGAGAGAGAATATGATTCTTTATGGGTAGGACACAAATCTAGGAGTACACAAAGAGCACAAATGGGATTTGGTGGTTTTAAAAAGAAGATAGGAAGACAAAGAGAAGAAGAGAGACACAAACTTAGAAGAAGGAAATAGATCTGGAAATCAAAATATATTTAGTAAAATTCTCAAAAAACTAGTAAAAACCAAAATTCAAATGAGAACGCAAGGAACACACACACACACACACACACACACACACACACACACACACACACACACACACACAGACACAAAATCTTCAATACCACCACATAACATGGAGTCTTCTAGTCTTAAAGACTCCTGAAAGAAGGGTAAATCCTGCACAATAAAGAAAATGCTTCATTAATGCATGATCTTTTATGTTATGTGACAGAAGCAGTGAAACAGCACATTATGCTACATAACTAAGCCACAATAGGACTGGATAGGAGCATGAGGATTTGTTGATGAATGACCACAGTCAACGTCCCTGGGCCTGGAGTGACTGTAGCTCAAGGTACTGTTCTCCCCTGTTCATAGCAGCAGCTCTTGGAGGGTCTGGATTCTAGCAAAGCCTGTATCTTGTTTGTGTATTCATGTACATAATTATTGCTAATATACTTTAAATATCCCTTTAAGATAACAATTCACTATTTTAAAGTCAGATAATTATAAACTGGACCATTGTAAAGTGCATGTACCTCGGTTATTTTACTGGCTTCATAATGTGAGTTGTTAAATAGCTCCTTACACTTTCTGGATTTTCCCTTCAAAATCATGATCCATTAGTTCTTTGTGATATGAATTCTGAGTGTTGTCATGTGTGCACATGACACCCAGTCATATATCCAATATTCCAAATACCCTCTGTCATCCATACTTTGCTTGTTTTTCATATATCCATATTTTTAAATGCTATCACATCTTTTTACTCCATTTACAGTTTAATCGTTTAATGCTCCATATGTATACAAAAACATATACTGCTATTTTTCTGTGCCTGGCTTATTTTACTTAACATCATGTCCTAAAATTTTTAGCATATGTTTGTAAATAGGATGATTTCCTTCTGTTTTAATTCAATTTTTAATTCATTCACTTTTATTGAAAATAAGTTTATTCTACATCTTAGCTATTGTGAATAATGCTGCAATGAATATGAGAGAATACATGGTTTTTGGTGTGCTGCTGTTATTTCTTGTAAAATACTCACATTCTATCATTTGTATGAAATTAAAGGCAATGCATGAGTCATAGAAATTTAAAAAATATTTTGATGAATCTACATATATTTTACAACTATAATAATTGCATACTAGCAACTATAAGCTGGGCTTATTTTTAATGGTATCCTTACCAATATTTTACATCTTTCCACTCATTCACAATATACAAATGTAATTAAGAAGTAAAACTGTGATTTTAATTTTAGTTTTCAAAATGATTAATAATGTAGAATAGTATGCATATCTTTTGGTGTTTGTCTGCATTAGCCCACTTTAAACCTTAAAATATGTTTCTTACTATTGAGTTGATCATCTAAGCTATATTATGTATTAACTCCGTATGCAAGTGAACTTTGAAAATATTTTCTCCCACTTGTAAAGTTGACATTTCACTCTTTACTTACACTACTATTGCAGTTTTACTTAAAGTAACTTTTACTTATATTGATCTGTTTTCAGCTGCGATTTAAAAACAATAACATTTCAAGTGTGCTTACATTGAAATTTAATTTCAATGTGATTAATGAGTAATGTGATAGTGATTAATGATTAATTACTGTATTTCTTAATACTTAACAATTAATAAATTTTTTCAATTCTTACCTTTATTAGATCTTATCATAGTACTTAACTAATGTGAGAAATAAATCCATGACAATGTATGAATTTTAAAACCATCTCTTTAACATATATTGCTTTCAGAACAAAGTTCATGTCCGATATTATATAAATTAGATTTATAGTCAGGTTAGGTAAAATTTCAATTTATTTCATTGAGAAGTTTCAAAAACCAGTATTAACACAAGCTTATGAAATTTTGACCTAATTAAGGCTAGCAATAATTTGAAATGTGTAGCCACCTATATTAATTAGAATATTTTGGAGAATAACTATCAAATGAAACCAGTTTTTCCTTCAACTTTAGTTTAACTTTTTTTTATTGGATAATTCCTTTATTTACATTTCAAATATCTCCCTTCCCAGTTTCCTCTCCAGGAATCCCCTATCCCATCCCGCCATGTACTGCCTCCATGAGTGTAATCATCAACCCACTCTCTCCCACCTCCTGCCCTTGCATTCCCCTAACTGAGGCATCCAGCCTTCACAGGACCAAGGGCCTCTCCTCCCATTGATGCCCAACAAGGCTCATCCTCTGGTATATTTATAGCTGGAGCCATGGATTGTTCCATGTGTACTCTTCTATTGTTGTTTTAGTCCTTGGGAGCTCTGGGGGTCTGTGTGGTTGATGTTGTTGTTCTTCCTAAGAGGTTAAAAACTTCTTCAGCTACCTCAGTCCTTTCTCTAACTCCTTTATTGAGGACCCCATTTTCAGTCCAATGGTTTTCTTTGAACTTCTGTGTCTGTGTTTATCAGGCTCTGTCAGAGCCTCTCAGGAGATAGCTATATCAGTCTCCTATCAGAATGCATGTCTTTACATCCCCAGTAGAGACTGGGTTGTAACTGCATGTGGGATGGATTCCCATGTGCTGCAGTCTCTGGATGGCCTTTCCTTTAGTCTCAGTTCCATATTTCCTCCTGTATTTTGTTCCCCTTCTAAGAAGTACTGAAGCATATACACTTTGGTCTTCCTTCTTTTTGAGTTTCATGTGGTTTGTGAATTGTATCTTGAGTATTCCAAGCTTTGAGGCTAATACCTGCTTATCAGTGAGTGCATACCATATGTGTTCTTTTGTGATTAGGTTACCTCACTCAGTATGACATTTTCTAGTTCCATCCATTTGCTTATGGATTTCATGAAGTCATTGTTTTTAATAGCTGACTAGTATATCATTGTGTAAATGTACCACATTTTCTGTATCCATTCCTCTGTTGAAGGGCATCTGGGTTCTTTCCAGCTTCTGGCTATTATAACAAAGGCTGCTATGAACATGTTAGAACATGTGTCCTTGTTATATGTTGGAACATCTTTTGGAAAAATGCCTAGGAGTGGTATAGCAGCTGGGTACTCAGGTAGGATTATGTCCAATTTTTCTGAGGAACTGCCAAACTTCTTTCCAGAGTAGTCATACCAGCTTGCAATCCCACCAACAATGTAGGAGTATTCCTCTTTCTCTACATTTTCACCAGCATCTGCTGTTACCTGAGTTTTTTTTTTCTTAGCCATTCTAACTCGTATGAGGTAGAATCTCGGGGTTGTTTTGTATTTCTCTGATAACTAAGGATGTTGAACATTACTTGAGGTGCTTTTTGGTCATTTGATATTTCTCAGTTGAGAAATCTTTGTTTACCTATGTAAATCTTTAAGATTTTTACATCATGTACCCCAATTCTATTTATTTCTCCATATCTCCATATCTGCCTCTGCCCTACAACCTCCCCTTGCCAATCCAAAGAAAACAGATAATTTAAAAAAATCAGTGGATGCTGTGATATGTCACAGCATGTCACACAATATTACCATTTACCTAAACAGCTTTATTTGCAAATTTTCATTGCAATGAATCATTGCCCTGGTTTGAGGCCTTTGGCTTATACTATAGTATCCATACTGGGTCGTCAAAGGGACTCCCCTCAGATATCCTATTTTTGTCACATTTCATGAAGATCCTAAATATTTAGTTCTGCAGGACATACCACTTCACACACTCCAGCAATACATAGATGGGACACGTGTTGGGGTGTTTCAACTCAAAGTTCCTAAATCTGAACCTGCATGATAACTCATCTAATCAACCCAACCTATCTTTTGCACTTGTGCCATCAGGACTAGTTATCCTTCTTGGCTGGTGAGGAGCAGGGATGCTCTCCTGAGTGCTGCAGCCAGCAAGGTATGGGGTGGAGGGCGACCAACTTTTTGCTCTCACATCCTAGGAACTAGCTTTTCCTCAGGTGAGGGTTTGACCAGCTCTGCAGAGTAGCACAGTAGGCCAGTGGTGGGGCCAGCTCTGCCCTGCTGTCCTTAGTCATCAACATGGCCTCTGGTGCTGCCCAAACCAAGGACCTCCACAGAGCCTTTGGTGATAACATGGGCCACAAATATTGATACAGACCCCTGCTGCTACAGGGCTATGGACCCAGAAATGATCTTCAGTCACAGCACTAGCAGGGACATCTCTATAGCCTCAGATGGTAGCTCAGGCTATTCACATTAGGCTGTTTCTTACGACCCTTGCATCTTCAGTTGTGGCTCTCTTCACAATACATAAGTCATCTGCTTCTCTTTCTCTTCCACGTCTCTACTATATGCTTTCTAATTGTAGTGTTAGCTACCTATCTACTCTGAAGGACAGTAACTTTTTAAGTAACTTGTAGATAATTTTATTTCAGACCACTCAATGTATATATTATTTTTTCCAGTATATCATAGCACCTTTTATGTAGATGTTTGCGACTTTTATAATATACAAGCATTTTGCCATCAGCATATTTTATAAAGAACCATTAAAAGCTTAAATCAAATTTTGCATTTTTGATAAACACTTAAGAGGATACCAAGTCATAAGTGAAATGTAGATGAAAACTTTGAATTTTTTGAACATAAAAAGTATGCTATTCATACAGCTTTGAGGTTAAGCTTGACTATCATGCTCGAACCCCGACCTTTCAGCTCAAGCACTAATTTTAAAAAGAAGCAATAATGTATAGCACATATCAAAATTTTAGAGCGAAGGATTTTTCAGATTTTTACCCCAAAATTGAGATAAACATTTAAGAATGTACATATGCTTAATCTGATAGAATCATTACACAATGCAAATATGTATCAAAATACCACACGTTAGCACATTTATATGTGCATTTTAATGGATCATCTTAAAAATTCTCCATTTGATCTGTATAGTAAAACAGCTGAAAATACCAGAATCTTTTCATCTAAAAGACCTTTGTAATACATATTCATGACCAAAGGTACATACTCAAAAGTTGGAACATATATATATACATATATATATATATATGTGTGTGTGTGTGTGTGTGTGTGTGTCTATGTGTGTGTGTATATATATATCTTTAAATACATTGTGTATTTCAATGTATAAAGATATATATGTATATATCTTTAAATATATATTGAATCATATGCTAATATTTTAGATAACACAATTTTAAAATACTGACAAATATACTTAGAATAGATGCCATGGAGGAATATCATAATGCTCAGCAGATATATGAAAAGATACCCAACATCATCAGCTGATAGACAAATACAAATTACCAATACGTAGAGCAAGTCTTTGTGAGACATGGAATACATGAAACTTTCATGTTGTCTTTGCAAAAACCAATCTCACACAACATTTGGTTGTAGTTGTATAGAATGATCTAGGCTGAGAAGCACACAATGACAGAGCACACCTATATTCATGCACTGCATACTGGTCAGTAGGAGAGTTCACATAGCAAGTAATTCAGAGAAGTATAATGTGCTAAAAATGAACAAGGCCCATCACTTCATACAACAACACAATGCAATGTATTGCTCATAAATCTGGGATAATGTTACTATAAATAAATTGACTGTGTTTCTAGTTAAGATATAAATCCTTCATCACAAGATGGGACTTGTCTTAGTTGCTGTTTTATTGTGAAGAAATATCATTACCAAAGAAACCTACAAAAGAAATAATTTACTGGAAATTTGCTTACAATTTTATTGGGAGATTGCATGGTTGTATTGGCAGGAAACATGTATGCAGGTAGGAAGGCATGGTGCTAGAGTGCAAGACTACAGCTGACCTACAAGCAAGAGACAGAGATAGAGTGGGCCTGGCATGGCCTTTAGAAACATCAAAGTAAAACCCTGGTAGCACATCTCCTCCAACAAGGCTATGTCTTCTAATTCTTCTTAAATGATCTGCAGTTAGGGTTGAAGTATTCAAACATATGAATCTATGGCATTCATCCTCTTCCAAACCATCACATTCCTTCCCTGGCCCTACTAGACTTGTGGCTGTACATAATAAAAATTCCATTCAGTACAACTTCAAAAGTTCCATAGTCATTCACAGTCTCAACACTATTTAAAATTGTAATGTCTTTTCTGAGCTCAAGAGAGTTTCTTGAAATAAGCTGTAAAATCAAAATCAAAATGCAAATCACATTCTTCCAACATACAATGGCATGTAACATACATTAATATTCCAAAATGGATTAAATTGAGCATAGTGAGCAAACAATGGACCAGTAAAAGACCAAAACCCAGCAAGGTAAACCCCAAATTCTGTAGGTACATGTCTGATGTCAAAGGGTAACTTAGATCTCTCACTTCTCTCAGCTTTGTTGGCTGTAATACACTTCTCTATCTTCAATAGAATCTATATCCTCTTAGCAGTTCTCTTTGGCAGACATCCTATGATTCTGACATTCCCAAGGCTTCACTTTCCACCCTGCCAGGAAGGGACACCCCTGATCTCTCACTGACTTTCTTTAGCCTCAAAGAAAGATTTCACTCCCATAATCTTGATAAAGACAGAACCAAAAACTGCCAAGTTCACCTGACTGTATTAGAACCCTGACTCTACCCTTCGACTTACATTAGAAGAATCTTTGACTGGTTGATTCTTTACATATTTGTATTTCCTTTTTATGCATTCTAGTATTAGACTTGTGGGGTAACATCCTAAGTCTCTACCCCTTTCTTTCCATATAGCATCCAGATTTTCTTTAAATTTTTCATATCTTTGAGACAATATTTGTTTTGAACATTAAGTTTTTTACTGTTCTTTTTCCCTTCAACTTGTATATTTCATATCTCTTTTTCATTGGTTTCCTTCTTATCATGCTAGATATACATAAGCCAGACAACTAATAACCATGGAGCAGGTTGTCTTAAAATATCCTCTGCCAACAACTAATTCCAAATTCTACAACTTAAAATGCAGGATATGTTTAGAATAAGGGGAAAAATCAGATATATTCTTCGCCAATGTTGCCTATCACAGCTGCTAACATTGTTCCACTCTGAAACATCTGGAACTAAGCCTCCATAGTCCACATTGCTCTCAGCGGTACAGTTTTCCATTCTTCTACTAAGATGGCTGGTTAAGGCCAACCTACAACACTCCACAACGCTCCTAATCCAAATTCCACAGTCCACCAACACTACTCCTGGTACCAACTTCTATCTTAGTTACTGTTCTATTAATGTGAACAAGCAACATAAACACATATCTTCCAACAAGGTCATACCTCCTAATTCTTCTTAAACAGTCCAGTAACTGTGTGCCAAATATTCAAATATATGAGTCTATAAAAATGTTCTCTTCAAATCCCTGGATAATCCATTCTTGGTACCATTGACTGGGCAAAGACTTTATAGTCAACTAGGCTAGAGATCTTATGGGAGAACCTAGAACTGTTATTCTGTTAAATAAACATAGAAACAAATTTCTCCCTAAGTTCTTTTCTTTATACCCATAGATTAATATGCCTTTTAACCATCATCAGAAAATCTTCCTTTTGCAATAGTTTGGAATTAATATGGAAAGTGTCAAACAGTAACCATGAAGAGAATAAGAGACTATAGAGTACTAAGCTATAAATGGGACATCTGTAACACACTTCCTCCTTGTCCAATTGGGGAATCATTGTCAGTGTGATAGCAGAAAGATTGTTAAAAACAGATTGAGTAGACATTGGTATCAATTTATTAGCTGTATTAGCTAGCCGTGACAGCACAGTAATGTATATAAACGCAAAGAAACTGATATTGTGTGTATAAGAGTTATATAAGATCAGTCCAGCAAAAGTATTAAAATAGATGAAGATTCATAAAGTCCCACTTCTTTCAGAGAAACTATTCACAAGTGCAAATTTCTGGGGTATACTTTTCTTTAAGAATTTCAGTTCTGGGCAGACACGCCTGGAAAACCAGAAGAGACTGCACTCTGCACACATTACTGATTCCAGAGGAAAACACCAAATGCCATCTGGAACCCTGGTGCACGGAACCTCCCGGAAAGGGAGGCATAGATCTTCCTGGTTGCTGCCCTGACAGAGAGCTCATAAGCAACACCCACGAGCAACCTTGAGCCTCAGGACACAGGTAAGACAATCTTTTCTGCTCCAAGAGACCTCACTTGTGAACTCAAGACACAGGGCCACAGGAACAGCTGAAGAACTGTAGATAGGAAAAACTACACGCCCGAAAGCAAAACACTCTGTTCCCATAACTGGCTGAAAGAAAACAGGAAAACAGGTCTACAGCACCCCTGACACACAGACTTATAGGACAGTCTAGCCACTGTAAGAAATAGAAGAACAAAGTAACACTAGAGATAATCTGATGGCAAGAGGCAAATGCAGGAATCCAAGCAACAGAAACCAAGACTACATGAATCATCTGAGCCCAATTCTCCCACCAAAGCAAACACGGAATATCCAAACACACCAGAAAAGCAAGATCTAGTTTCAAAATCATAATTGATCATGATGCTAGAGGACTTCAAGAAAGACATGAAGAACTCCCTTAAAGAAACACAGGAAAACGTTAATAAACAAGTAGAAGCCTACAGAGAGGAATCGCAAAAATCCCTGAAAGAATTCCAGGAAAATATAAATAAACAAGTAGAAGACCATAGAGAGGAGTCACAAAAATCCCTGAGAGAACTCCAGGGATACACAATCAGACAGTTGAAGGAATTAAAAATGGAAATAGAAGCAATCAAGAAAGAACACATGGAAACAACCCTGGATATAGAACACCAAAAGAAGAGACAAGGAGCCGTAGATATGAGCTTCACCAACAGAATACAAGAGATGGAAGAGAGAATCTCAGGAGATTCCATAGAAATCATCGACTCAACTGTCAAAGATGATGTAAAGCAGAAAAAGCTACTGGTCCAAAACATACAGGAAATCCAGGACTCAATGAGAAGATCAAACCTAAGGATAATAGGTATAGAAGAGAGTGAAGACTCCCAGCTCAAAGGACCAGTACATATCTTCAACAAAATCATAGAAGGAAACTTCCCTAACCTAAAGAAAGAGGTACCCATAAGCATAAAAGAAGCCTACAGAACTCCAAATAGATTGGACCAGAAAAGAAACTCCTCCCGCCACATAATAGTCAAAACACCAAACGCACAAAATAAAGAAAGAATATTAAAAGCAGTAAGGGAAAAAGGTCAAGTAACATATAAAGGCAGACCTATCAGAATCACACCAGACTGTTTGCCAGAGAGAATGAAAGCCAGAAGATCCTGGACAGAAGTCATACAGACCCTAAGAGAACTCAAATGCCAGGCCAGGTTACTGTATCCTGCAAAACTCTCAATTAACATAGATGGAGAAACCAAGATATTCCATGACAAAACCAAATTTACAAAATATCTTTCTACAAATTCAGCACTACAAAGGATAATAAATGGTAAAGCACAACATAAGGAGGCAAGCTATACCCTAGAAGAAGCAAGAAACTAATTGTCTTGGCAACAAAACAAAGAGAAGAAAAGCACACAAACATAACCTCATATCCAAATATGAATATAACAAGAAGCAATAATCACTATTCCTTAATATCTCTCAACATCAATGGCCTCAACTCTCCAATAAAAAGACATAGATTAACAAACTGGACACGCAATGAGGACCCTGCATTCTGCTGCCTACAGGAAACACACCTCAGAGACAAAGACAGACACTACCTCAGAGTGAAAGGCTAGAAAACAACTTTCCAAGCAAGTGGTCAGAAAAAGCAAGCTGGAGTAGCCATTCTAATATCAAATAAAATCAATTTCCAACTAAAAGTCATCAAAAAAGATAAGGAAGGACACTTCATATTCATCAAAGGAAAAATACACCAAGATGAACTCTCAATCCTAAATATCTATCCCCCAAATACAAGGGCACCTACATACCTAAAAGAAACCTTACTAAAGCTCAAAACACACATTGCACCTCACACAATAATAGTAGGAGATTTCAACACCCCACTCTCATCAATGGACAGATCATGGAAACAGAAATTAAACAGAGATGTAGACAGACTAAGAGAAGTCATGAGACAAATGGACTTAACAGATATTTATAGAACATTCTATCCTAAAGCAAAAGGATATACCTTCTTCTCAGCTCCTCATGGTACTTTCTCCAAAATTGACCATATAATTGGTCAAAAAACGGGCCTCAACAGATACAGAAAGATTGAAATAATCCCATGCGTGCTATCAGACCACCACGGCCTAAAGCTGGTCTTCAATAACAATAAGGGAAGAACGCCCACATATACGTGGAAATTGAACAATGCTCTACTCAATGATAACCTGGTGAAGGAAGAAATAAAGAAAGATATTAAAGACTTTTTAGAATTTAATGAAAATGAAGGTACAACATACCCAAACTTATGGGACACAATGAAAGCTGTGCTAAGAGGAAAACTCATAGCACTGAGTGCCTGCAGAAAGAAACAGGAAAGAGCATATGTCAGCAGCTTGACAGCACACCTAAAAGCTCTAGAACAAAAAGAAGCAAATACACCCAGGAGGAGTAGAAGGCAGGAAATAATCAAACTCAGAGCTGAAATCAACCAAGTAGAAACAAAAAGGACCATAGAAAGAATCAACAAAACCCAAAGTTGGTTCATTGAGAAAATCAACAAGATAGATAAACCCTTAGCCAGACTAACGAGAGGACACAGAGAGTGTGTCCAAATTAACAAAATCAGAAATGAAAAGGGAGACATAACTACAAAATCAGAGGAAATTCAAAAAACCATCAGATCCTACTAAAAAATCCTATATTCAACAAAACTTGAAAATCTGCTGGAAATGGACAATTTCCTAGACAGACACCAGGTACCGAAGTTAAGTCAGGAACAGATAAACCATTTGAACAACCCCATAAATCCTAACGATTAGAAGCAGTCATTAAAGGTCTCCTAACCAAAAAGAGCCCAGGTCCAAACCAGTTTAGTGCAGAATTCTATCAGACCTTCATAGAAGACCTCATACCAATACTATCCAAACTATTCCACAAAACTGAAACAGATGGAGCACTACCGAATTCCTTCTATGAAGCCACAATTACTCTTATAATTAAACCACACAAAGACCCAACAAAGAAAGAGAACTTCAGACCAATTTCCCTTATAAATATCGGCGCAAAAATACTCAATAAAATTCTGGAAAACCAATGAATATCCTAGTAAGATCACCAGTGGAAGAGGAAGCCTATGTTCATGCTAAGACTGAACCCCCAGTAAACATGATAGTTGGTGGGAGGGCGGCAATGGGGGGAGGATGGGGAGGGGAACGCCCAGAAAGAAGAAGAGGGTGAGGGGTTAGGGGGATGTTGACACAGAAACCGGGAAAGGGAATAACACTTGAAATGTAAATAAGAAATACTGAAGTTAATAAAAAAAATTAAGAAAAACATCTGACAAACCGAATCCGAGAGAACATCAAAACAATCATCCACCATGATGAATTAGGCTTCATCCCAGGCATGCAGGGATGGTTTAATATACAGAAAACCATCAACGTGATCCTTTATATAAACAAACTGAAAGAACAAAGCCACATGATCATTTCATTAGATGCTGAGAAAGCATTTGACAAAATTCAACACCCCTTCATGATAAAAGTCCTGGAAAGAATAGGAATTCAAGGCCCTTACCTAAACATAGTAAAAGCCATATAGAGCAAACCAGTCACTAACATTAAACTAAATGGAGAGAAACTGAAACAATCCCACTAAAATCAGGAACTAGACAAGGCTGCTACTCTCTCCCTACTTATTCAATATAGTTCTTGAAGTTCTAGCCAGAGCAATCAGACAACAAAAGGAGATCAAGGGGATACAGATCGGAAAAGAAGAGGTCAAAATATCACTATTTGCAGATGACATGATAGTATATTTAAGTGATCCCAAAAGTTCCATCAGAGAACTACTAAAGCTGATAAACAACTTCAGCAAAGTGGCTGTGTATAAAGTTAACTCAAATAAATCAGTAGCCTTCTTCTACACAAAAGAGAAACAAGCTGAGAAAGATATTAGGCAAACGACACCCTTCATAATAGTCCCAAATAATATAAAGTACCTCGGTGTGACTTTAACGAAGCAAGCGAAAGATCTGTACAATAAGAACTTCAAGCCTCTGAAGAAAGAAATTGAAGAAGAACTCAGAAAATGGAAAGATCTCTCATGCTCATGGATTGGCAGGATTAATATAGTAAAAATGGCCATTTACCAAAAGCGACCCACAGATTCAATGCAATCCCAATCAAAATACCAATCCAATTCTTCAAAGAGTTAGAACAATTTGCAAATTCATCTGGAATAACAAAAAACTCAGAATAGTTAAAACTATCCTCAACAATAAAAGGACTTCAGGGGGAATCAGTATCCCTGAACTCAAGCAGTATTACAGAGCAATAGTAATAAAAACTGCATGGTATTGGTACAGAGACAGACAGATAGAAAAATGGAACAGAATTGAAGACCCAGGAATGAACCCACACACCTATGGGCACTTGATTTTTGACAAAGAAGAAAAAACCATCCAATGGGAAAAAGATACCATTTTCAGCAAATGGTGCTGGTTCAACTGGAAGTCACCATGTAGAAGAATGCAAATCGATCCATGCTTATCACCCTGTACAAAGCTTAAGTCCAAGTGGATCAAGGACCTCCACATCAAACTAGATACACTCAAACTAATAGAAGAACACGTGGGGAAGCATCTGGAACACATGGGCACTGGAGAAAATTTCCTGAACAAAACACCAATGGCTTATGCTCTAAGATCAAGAATCAACAAATGGGATCTCATAAAACTGCAAAGCTTCTGTAATAGAGTTCAGAGCTAAACAAAGAATTCACAGCTAAGGAATCTCAAATGGCTGAGAAACACCTAAAGAAGTGTTCAACATCTTTAGTCATAAGGGAAATGCAAATCAAAACAACCCTGAGATTTCACTTCACACCAGTGAAAATGGCTAAGATCAAAAACTCAGGTGACAGCAGATGCTGGCGAGGATGTGGAGAAAGAGGAACACTCCTCCATTGTTGGTGGGATTGCAGACTGCTACAACCATTCTGGAAATCATTGTGGAGATTCCTTAGAAAACTGGACATTGAACTACCTGAGGACCTAGCTATACCCAAAAGATGTGTATAAACCCAAAAGATGCCCCAACATATAAAAAAGACACGTGCTCCACCATGTTCATAGCAGCCTTATTTATAATAGCCAGAAGCTGGAAAGAACCCAGATGCCCTTCAACAGAGGAATGGATACAGAAAATGTGGTGCATATACACAATGGAATATTACTCAGCTATCAAAAACAATGACGTTATGAAACTCATATGCAAATGGAAAATATCATCCTGTGTGAGGTAACCCAATCACAGAAAAACTCACATGGTATGCACTCATTGATAAGTGGCTATTAGCCCAAATGCTTGAATTACCCTAGATGCCTAGAACACATGAAACTCAAGACGAATGATCAAAATGTGAATGTTTCACTCCTTCTTTAAAAGGGGAACAAGAATATCCTTGGCAGGGAATAGGGATGCAAAGATTAAAACAGAGGCAGAAGGAACACCCATTCAGAGCCTGCCCCACATGTGGCCCATACATATACAGCCACCCAATTAGACAAGATGGATGAAGCAAAGAAGTGCAGGCCGACAGGAGCCGGATGTAGATCTCTCCTGAGAGACACAGCCAGAATACAGCAAATACAGAGGCAAATGCCAGCAGTAAACCACTGAACTGAGAATGGGACTCTCCGTTCAAGGAGATTCCTCTCCGTGGAAGGAATCAGAGAAAGGACTGGAAGAGCTTGAAGGGGCTGGAGACCCAATATGAACAACAATGCCAACCAACCAGAGCTTCCAGCGACTAAGCCACTACCCAAAGACTATACATGGACTGACCCTGATCTCCAATCTCATAGGTAGCAATGAATAGCCTAGTAAGAGCACCAGTGGAAGGGGAAGCCCTTGGTCCGGCTAAGACTGAACCCCCAGTCAATGTGTTTATTGGGGGAGGGCGTTAATTTAGGGAGGTTGGGGAGGGGAACACCCATATAGAAGGGGAGGGAGATGGGTTAGGGGGATGTTGACCCGGAAACCAGGAAAGGGAATAACAATCGAAATGTAAATAAGAAATACTCAAGTTAATAAAGAAAAAAAGGAAAAAAATAACAAAAAAAAAGAGAAGTATATAAGACAAACTGTGGTGTACCAATTGAGTATTGGTAATTAGTAAAAGTGAGCTAGTTAAATATGTACTGTCATGCATGGACCACAAAATATGAAAAATGAAAAAAATTGACAAAAATTCACAGATAATCTGGTCCCATTTATAAGAAATATTCTCAAAAAGAAAATAGGGATTAAAAAATAACTTAGTGGGTTCCTGAAGGCTCCTGGGGGAAAGATGACATTAATAAGATTGGATGTAAAGGGTCTTACAGAAAAATAGAAAAACTGTAAAACAGATCTAGTGTAGGCTTAGATTTTTCAAAACCTACTTCTAATAAGGGTTCTCTTCGATAACAACAGAAAGCCCTCATACACGTGAAAGCTGAACAACGCTTTACTCAATGATAACTTGGTCAAGAAAGGAATAAAGAAAGAAATTAAAGACTTTTAGAATTTAATGAAAATTAAGGGACAACATACTCAAAGTTATGGGACAAAAAGAAAGGAGTACTAAGAGGAAAACTATACCACAAAATAGAAACAGAAGGAACACTATGCAATTCCTTCTATGAAGCCACAATTATGCTTATACCTAAACCACACAAAGACACAACAATGAAAGAGAACTTCAGACCAATTTCCCTTATTAATATCAATGTAACAATTCTTGATAAAGTTCTCACAAACTGAATCTAAGAAGAAAAACATTCATGCATCATCATCAAAAGTAGGCTTTGTTACATGGATGCATGGATGATTCAACATACAGAAATCCATTAACATAATCCACTCTATAAACAAACTTAAAGAAATAAAAACACATGATGATCTCATTAGATGCTGAGAAAGAATTTGACAAAATTCAACACCCGTTAATGTTAAAAGTCTTGGAACGATTGGGAATTCAAGGTCCATACCTAAACATAGTAAAAACAATATACAGCAAACCAGTAGCCAACATCAAACTAAATGGAGAGAAACTTGAATCAATCCCACTAAAATCAAGTACTAGACAAGGCTACCCACTCTCTTCCTACCTATTCAATATAGTACTCAAAGTCCTAGTGAGAGCATTCAGACAACAAAAGAACATCAAAGGGATACAAATTGGAAAGGAAGAAGTCAAAATATCACGATTGGCAGATGATATGATAATATACTTTAAACAACCCCAAAAGTTCCACCAGAGAACTCGTAAGCCTGATAAACAACTTCACCAAAGTGGCTAGATACAAAATTTAGTCAAACAAATCAGTAGCCTTGCTCTATTCAAAGGGTAAACAGGTTGAGAAAGAAATTAGGGAAACAACATCCTTCACAACAGTCACAAATATTATAAAATACTTCGGTGTGTCTCTAACCAAGCAAGTAAAAGATCAGTATAACAAGAACTCCAATCTCTGAATAAATAAATTGAAGAAGATCTCAGAAGATGGAAAAATCTCCTATGTTCATGAATTGTCAGGGTTAGTATAGTAAAAATGGCCATTTTGCCAAAAGCAATCTATAGATTCAGTGCAATCCCTATCAAAATTCCCACTCAATTTTTCATAGAGTTAAAAAGAGCAATTTGCAAATTGATTTGGAATAACCAAAAACTCAGGATAGTGAAAACTATCATCAACAATAAAAGAATTTCTGGGGGAATCATCATTCCTGACATCAAGCTGTATTAAAGAGCAAGTGTGACAGTAACTGTATGGTACTGGTACAGAGACAGGGAGATAGATCAATGGAATAGAAGTGAAGACCCAGAAATGGACCCACCCACTTATGGTCACTTGATCTTTGACAAAGGAGTTAAAACCATCCAGTGGAAAAAGAAAGCATTTTCTACAAATGGTGCTAGTTCAACTGGCAGTCAGCATGTAGAAGAATGCAAATCAATCCATTCTTATCGCCCTGTACAATGTCCAAGTGGATTAGGGACCTTCACATAAAACCAGATACACTCAAACAAATAGAAGAACATTTGTGGAAGAGCCTCAAAAACATTGGCACTTGGTAAAATTTCCAGAACAGAAATGCAATTCCTTATGCTATAAGATCAACAATCAACAAATGGGACTTCATAAAATTGCAAAACTTCTGTAAGGCAAAGGACACTATCATTAGGCCAAACAGCAACCAAAAGATTGGGAAAAGATCTTTACCAATTCTACAGCCAATAGAGACTAATTTAATATACACAAAGAACTCAAGAAGTTAGACTCCAGAGAATCAAATAAGCTTAGATAAAAATGGGGTACTGAGCTAAACAAAGAATTCACAGCTGATGAATATCACATGGTCAAGAAGTACCCAAAGAAATGTTCAACACTCTTAGTCATCAGGGAAATGCTAATCAAAGCAACCCTGAGATTTTACCTCACATCAGTCGGAAGGGCTAAGATCAAAAACTCTGGTGACAACAGATGCTGGCGAAGGTGTGAAGAAATAGGAACATTCCTCTATTGTTGGTGCGATTGTAAACTGGTTCGACCACTCTGGAAATCAGTCTGGAGGTTCCTCAGAAAACTGGATATAGTACTACCTGTTGCCCCAGCTATACCACTCCTGGGCATATACCCAAAAGATGCTCCAACATATAACAAGGTCACATTCTTCACAATGTTCATAGCAGCCTCATGTATAATAGCCAGAAGCCTGAAAGAACCCAGATGTCCCTCAAAAGAGACATGGATACAGAAAATGTGGTACTTTTCCATAAGGTAGTACTAATCAGCTATTAAGTAGAATAACTTTCATGAAATTCATAGGCAAATGAATGG
The DNA here is from genome assembly GCF_021556685.1 of Rattus norvegicus. NCBI lineage: Eukaryota > Metazoa > Chordata > Mammalia > Rodentia > Muridae > Rattus > Rattus norvegicus. The sequence goes on from NC_141535.1 coordinate 12,249,232, forward strand.
AATTTGAAAATATCCTGAGTGAGTTAACCAAATCAGAAAACAAAACAAAACAAAACAAACAAACACATGGTATGCTCTCACTGATAGTGGATATTAGCCCAAAAGCTTAGATTACCCAAAATATAGTCTACAGACTACCTGAAACTCAAGAAGGGTGAACAAAATGAAGGTGCTTCAGTCCTTAAAAGGGGGAACAAAATTATTCATTAGAGGAAATAAGGAGATGTTTGAAGGAAAGGCCATGCAGAGTCTTCCCCACCTGGGTTAGGGGGGATCCAGCTCATATACATACAGCCACCAAACCCAGACAATACTGTGGATGGCAAGAAGTGCATGCTGACAGGAGCCTGATATAGCTGTCTCCCGAGAGGCCCTGCCAGAGCCTGACAAATAAGGAGACAGATGCTCACCGCCAAACACTGAACTGAGAATGGGGTCCCAATTGGAGGAGTTAGAGAAAGGATTAAAGGAGATTGAGTGGGTTTGCAACCAAATAAAAACAAATATACCAACCAGAGCTCCCAGGGACTAAGCCAGCATCCAAATAGTACACATGGACAGACCCATGGCTCCAACTGCATATGTAGCAGAGGAGGTCCTTGTTGCACACCAATCGGAGGAGAAACCCTTGGTCTTGCCAACGCTGGACCGCCCAATGTAGGGGAATGTCGGGGCAGGAAGGAGGGAAGAGGTTAGTTGATGGATGAGGAAACATCCTCATAGAATGGAGCTTGGGAAAGGGGGATTATGGATAGGAAACTGGGAAAAGGGATAACATTTGAAATGTAAATAAAAATATCTAATAAAAAATAAATAAGGGTCCTTAAATGATTTAACAACCTTTCCAGTCTACCACTCACCAGAGGTAGTGGAAAGGAAAGATTAATAGAGCAAAGGAAAATATGGACCTACTTAGAAATAATTTTTTAGAGAAAATTCATTCTGAGTTGTCAGGATATCAGCAGTTCAGCCCACATGAATCAGCAGCAGCAGCAGTTTGAGCCACTCACAAACACCATCCATGAATCTGCAATGGCAGCTCAGAAGAAATTAGAAGGCTCTGCCAACCACTGGAGTCTGCAGAAGTGGCAAGAAACTGCTAGAACCTGACCAGAAATATTTTGGTGCATTTTCTGTATAAAATCACAAGAAACAATGATGAAGAAAGAATGGTAAGGCATACCAATACTACCCAACTTCAACAAAGCCCACCAATGACTACTAAAGAATAGCAAGGCTAATGAACACTATCCAGCATTGGCCACTGTCTGTTGGGCTATATTTATATTCTTTCCAAACACCACGTGTTTTCTTAATGATCTGCTCAAGCAAAACACCACATGCACTTTTTCTAGACTGACTCCAGAAAACACCACGTGTCTGTTTTTAACAAAAGATCCTCCCAAGTGTGCCCTTAAGCAAAAACATCCTCTCAAAAGACAGTTTCCAGAAAAATATCACATAACACAAGTGAGTCTCCAAAGAAACCAGAAATTCCTATGTAAATCTGTGTGTGATCCTATTTTCCTCAAGATTGCAAACATATTTCATCTTTTACAAAAACAACATGTCACCAGGTTATATTAATAAATGTTATTAACAACTAAAAGATATTAATAAATGATAAAAGATATTAATAAATGTTAAAATATGTACTGTAAATTAGTAGCTTCCTCTAACTTGTAGGAAACATCATTGACAGTTAAATTGAATAAGGTGTGATAAAATAATTTTTACATGCTTTTATTTATTATTTGCATGACTATGTGACTTTGTGACTCTGTGTGTGTGTGTGTGTGTGTGTGTGTGTGTGTGTGTGTGTGTCTGAGAGAGAGGAGAGAGAGAGAGAGTAAGAGAGAGAGAGTAAGAGAGAGAGAGAAAGAGACCATGCCCCTGAGAAGCTCAAAAGACAACTGGAAGAATCTACTTTGGAATCAAATGAAGGTTGAAAGACTTGTTAAAAGTAGCCTTTACAAGCTTAGTAGTCTCACCCATACTAACATAATTTTTAACAATTCATTAATTATGTCTAGAATTTATTCTACATAATTTTGTTAAGCTTTTATTAATTATAAATATATCTAAGTAATACTTAAGAGTTCAGAGCATGGAATAAGAAACATTACACAAAAAGGATTGTAAGCTCATAAGCTCTTTGGATATTGAACTACATTAAAGTAGAAGAAAAACATAATCGTCTGTAACAATTTGAAAAACAATCTAACATAAAATGCTTTCTGCTCAGATCAGCCACCCATGAACACTTAATATAAGATATTTTCATGTATAAAAATTTTGAAATTCTATGAAAATTTTTGATTCCCCATTGGCCTTATTTATTTATTTATTATATTTTCAAAATCTAGATTTTCATGCAGAATCTTTCTCATTCCTCTGAATAACAAATAAATTTTAACAATGCTAAGTCTGTAGGAAAACATCATCGTTACCTTGAGTAGACTTTGCATTTATAGTTTCACCATCATAGTTAGCAGATCACGTCTATCTTTCATTAATAAAGACTATTCCTAATATCTATGTTTTTCTTTTCAATATTAACTCAAATAATGATTATCATCTCTTCTTATTCTCCATCCCCTGGCTACTCCAGGTTAGCTCATTGGTAATATCATAAATTTTTTATTAACTTTTCAAAGTTATATTTGAATACTGAAACATAACACATGTGAAAAATTACATGAGTTTGAAAATATGAACTGAAATACAAACCCAAACCAACAATAAGTAATAAAACTTCAAATAACAAAAATCCTCCAATAGAATTGTGTTTGTGATGAATAACTATTTCCTTTTTTATATCTTTTTAATGAAAATAGATTTACTTCTCATATAATGTTTTCTGGGTATGGTTCCCTCCCTCTACACTTTTAATTCCCCTTACCCCATCTACTTCTATCTAGATCTACCCTGTAAAAATTAAGCAGGCTTTTAAAACATAACAACTAACTAAACTAAACCAAAATATTATAAGATAAAATATAAACTAACACGTTAAAACAGGAAAAAATAAACAGAAAAAGAGCCTCCCAAAGTCACAAGAAACATATAGACACAGAGACGCGTTCATTCACATAGTCATAAATCCCAGAAAAACACTAAAGTGAACACCAAACAAAACATGTATTCAAAAAAGGAACCTGTAGGATAAAAGTGTGTGTGTGTGTGTGTGTGTGTGTATCTGTGTTTGTGCACAGGCGTTCATATATATGTTTTCCCATGCTTGCCTATAAGGAAAACTAATGAAGAATATAATCTATGAAAAGGAAATTGACCATACAGAAGAGAATATATGAAGTTCTCTGAATTACAAAATCCATAGAGTCAAGATTTTTTTTCAGAATGGTGGTTAGCTACAAAAAAAAAGTGTGCTAGATTTACAAAGGCTTACAAATTTGTGAAGAGTACAGTCTAGAAAAGAAAGTGCTGTGAATATATTTTTACCCATTTAGAACAGTTATCATGAAGAAAACAACAAATATTAGCAAGACGTGGGGAAAGAGAAACTCTTAGTAACTACTGGTAGGCTACTGCTGGTGGGGTTGCAAATTTATATTACTATTACTGTGGAAATCAATGAGGAAATTTTTGTTGAAAAGTATCTTTTATTCAAGAATCTATTTAAAATACTCAGAAAAGTAAGAATTTTTATGTCTACTCTGAACCAGTGCTCTGAGGAGACCTTGGGCTCTGGCTCTAAATGCACTCCTACAACACCCAGAGGGAGCCTGACACCCAAGTGCTCAGAAGTGCCCAGGATCACAGGAAAGGCCACAACATCTGCCCCAACCCCCAGAGTAACTGATTTCCAGAGAATACAGGGACAAAGAAACTCCTGCTCAGCCAGTGGCACAGGTTCCTTTATGTCTGAACCTGAACCCAGAGCAGACCTGGGATGCTGGCTCTGCAACACCCAGAGGGCACCCAACTCCCAGGTACCCTGAAAAGTCTAGGATCACAAGATAACAGATTAACAGAAGAAGCTCAACTCTTTGGATCCAAAGAGGAGATCAAACACAGCCAGGAGCACTGGAGCTCTGACACACTGAAAATCACACTTGAGGCAAAAACATCTTCCCCAACACTTAGCATAACTGGGATCCCCACAGGAAACAGGAAGTCACAAACCCCTTCCCAGCCAGAGACAGAGACATGGATCCTTCCTGCTTGCACCTGTGTCCAGAGCAAATGTAGGGTTCTGGCACCTGACCCACTCCTACAAAACCCTGAGAAAGTTTGACTTCCAAGGGATTTTACACAATAGGATCTCAGGAGCTTGGCCAGACCAGGATTTCAGGATCCCAGAGGCAAGTTGACTCCCTCCCAAGAGCTCTGACACACCCAGGATCTCAAGATCACAGGATCACACAATCATAGAATCCCAGAGACAGGTGGACTATAAAAAGTTCTGACACAACTGGGATTACAGGAGGGACAGGCTCAAGTCAAAGACAACAAGATCAACTAACACTAAAGATTACTAGATGGCAAGAAGCAACAAAAACCAAGGCTAATTGGCATGGTTAGAAACAAGTTCTCCCACTGCAACATTTCCTGGTTATCCCATCACACTGGAAAAGCAAGATTCAGAATCGAAATAACATCTCATAATGGTGTTAACATTAACAAGGATATATAACTCCCTTAAAGAAATATATGAGAACACAGGTAAACAGGTAGAAGCCCTTAAAGAGGAAACACAAAAAACCCTTAAAGAATTACAGGTTCCTGGTTGCTGCCACCACAGAGAGCTCGTGGGCAGCACCCCGCAAGCGAACTTGAGCCTCGGGACGACAGGTAAGACCAACTTTTCTGTTGCAAGAGACCTGCCTGGTGAATTCAGGACACACAGAGGCAGAATTCCTCTAGGACCGGGCACTTCCTGTGTTTACCTGGAGTCCCAAACCCAGGGATCTCGGCCCACAGCAGCTCTCTGCTCCCAGACCCCATGGGAGAGAGACCTCACCGCCTGGTCAGGTGGGCACTGCTGAGGCTGCAGAGCTGAAGAGACCACCAACACTGCCCACCCATGCCCACATCCCTGGCCCAAGAGGAAACTGTATAAGGCCTCTGGGTTCCCGTGGAGGAGGGCCCAAGAGCAGCAGGACCTCTGCGTCTGAGACACCGCCAGAACCTGAAGGGATCTACCGCATAAACAGTTGTCGGCACCTAAATCCCATGGGAGAGAGAGCTAAACCTTCAGAGAGGCAGACACGCCTGGGAAACCAGAAGAGACTGCACTCTGCACACATCTCGGATGCCAGAGGAAAACACCAAACACCATCTGGAACCCTGGTGCACTGAAGCTCCCGGAAACGGCGGTGCAGATCTTCCTGGTTGCTGCTACCACAGAGAGCTCGTGGGCAGCACTGCGCAAGCGAACTTGAGCCTCAGGACCACAGGTAAGACCAACTTTTCTGCTGCAAGTGACCTGCCTGGTGAACTCAAGACACAGGCCCACAGGAACAGCTGAAGACCTGTAGAGAGGAAAAAATACACTCCCGAAAGCAGAACACTCTGTCCCCATAACTGGCTGAAAGAAAACAGGAAAACAGGTCTACAGCACTCCTGACACACAGGCTTATAGGACAGTCTAGCCACTGTCAGAAATAGCAGAACAAAGGAACACTAGAGATAATCTGATGGCGAGAGGCAAGTGCAGGAACCAAATCAACAGAAACCAAGACTACATGGCATCATCGGAGCCCAATTCTCCCATCAAAACAAACATGGAATATCCAAACACACCAGAAAAGCAAGATCTAGTTTCAAAATCATATTTGATCATGATGCTGGAGGACTTCAAGAAAGACGTGAAGAACTCCCTTAGAGAAACACAGGAAAACATTAAAAAACAAGTAGAAGCCTACAGAGACGAATCACAAAAATCCCTGAAAGAATTCCAGGAAAACACAATCAAACAGTTGAAGGAATTAAAAATGGAAATAGAAGCAATCAAGAAAGAACACATGGAAACAAGCCTGGATATAGAAAACCAAAAGAAGAGACAAGGAGCTGTAGATACAAGCTTCACCAACAGAATACAAGAGATGGAAGAGAGAATCTCAGGAGCAGAAGGTTCCATAGAAATCATTGACTCAACTGTCAAAGATAATGTAAAACGGAAAAATCTACTGGTCCAAAACATACAGGAAATCCAGGACTCAATGAGACGATCAAACCTAAGGATAATAGTTTTAGAAGAGAGTGAAGATTCTCAGCTCAAAGGACCAGTAAATATCTTCAAAAAAATCATAGAAGAAAACTTCCCTAACCTAAAAAAAGAGATACGAATAGGCATACAAGAAGCCTACAGAACTCCAAAAAGATTGGACCAAAAAAGAAACACCTCCCATCACATAATAGTCAAAACACCAAACGCACAAAATAAAGAAAGAATATTAAAAGCAGAAAGGGAAAAAGGGCAAGTAACATATAAAGGCAGACCTATCAGAATCACACCAGACTGTTTGCCAGAAAATATGAAGGCCAGAAGATCCTGGACAGATGTCATACAGACCCTAAGAGAACACAAATGCCAGCCCAAGTTACTGTATCCTGCAAAACTCTCAATTAAAATAGATGGAGAAACCAAGACATTCCATGACAAAACCAAAATTACACAATATCTTTCTACAAATCCAGCACTACAAAGGATAATAAATGGTAAAGCACAACATAAGGAGGCAAGCTATACCCTAGAAGAAGCAAGAAACTAATCGTCTTGGCAACAAAACAAAGAGAATGAAAGCACACAAACATAACCTCACATCCAAATATGAATACAACAGGAAGCAATAATCACTATTCCTTAATATCTCTCAACATCAATGGCCTCAACTCCCCAATAAAAAGACATAGATTAACAAACTGGATATGCAATGAGGACCCTGCATTCTGCTGCCTACAGGAAACACACCTCAGAGACAAAGACAGACACTACCTCAGAGTGAAAGGCTGGAAAACAAATTTCCAAGCGAATGGTCGGATGAAGCCAGCTGGAGAAGCCATTCTAATATCAAATAAAATCAATTTTCAACTAAAAGTCATCAAAAAAGATAAGGAAGTACACTTCATATTCAGCAAAGGAAAAATAAACCAAGATGAACTCTCAATCCTAAATATCAATGCCCCAAATACAAGGGCACCTACATACGTAAAAGAAACCTTACTAAAGCTCAAAACACACATTGCACCTCACACAATGATAGTAGGAGATTTCAACACCCCACTCTCATCAATGGACAGATCATGGAAACAGAAATTAAACAGAGATGTAGACAGACTAAGAGAAGTCATGAGACAAATGAACTTAACAGATATTTATAGAATATTCTATCCTAAAGCAAAAGGATATAACTTCTTCTCAGCTCCTCATGGTACTTTCTCCAAAATTGACCATATAATTGGTCAAAAAACAGGCCTCAACAGGTACAGAAAGATAGAAATACTCCCATGCGTGCTATGAGACCACCATGGCCTAAAACTGGTCTTCAATAACAATAAGGGAAGAATGCCCACATATACGTGGAAATTGAACAATGCTCTACTCAATGATAACCTGGTCAAGGTAGAAATAAAGAAAGAAATTAAAGATTTTTTAGAATTTAATGAAAATGAAGGTACAACATACCTAAACTTATGGGACACAATGAAAGCTGTGCTAAGAGGAAATCTCATAGCACTGAGTGACTGCAGAAAGAAACAGGAAAGAGCATATGTCACCAGCTTGACAGCACACCTAAAAGCTCTAGAACAAAAAGAAGCAAATACACCCAGGAGGAGTAGAAGGCAGGAAATAATCAAACTCAGAGCTGAAATCAACCAAGTAGAAACAAAAAAGACCATAGAAAGAATCAACAGAACCAAAAGCTGGTTCTTTGAGAAAATCAACAAGATAGATAACCCTTAGCCAGACTAACGAGAGGACACAGAGAGTGCATCCAAATTAACAAAATCAGAAATGAAAAGGGAGACATAACTACAGATTAAGAGGAAATTCAAAAAAACATCAGATCTTACTATAAAAGCCTATATTCAACAAAACTTGAAAATCTTCAGGAAATGGACAATTTCCTAGACAGATACCAGGTACCGAAGTTAAATCAGGAACAGATAAACCAGTTAAACAACCCCATAACTCCTAAGGAAATAGAAGCAGTCATTAAAGGTCTCCCAAACAAACAGAACCCAGGTCCAGATGGGTTTAGTGCAGAATTCTATCAGACCTTCATAGAAGACCCCATACCAATATTATCCAAACTATTCCACAAAATTGAAACAGATGGAGCACTACAGAATTCCTTCTATGAAGCCACAATTACTCTTATACCTAAACCACACAAAGACCCAACAAAGAAAGAGAACTTCAGACCAATTTCCCTTATGAATATCGACACAAAAATACTCAATAAAATTCTGGCAAACAGAATCCAAGAGCACATCAAAACCATCATCCACCATGATCAAGTAGGCTTCATCCCAGGCATGCAGGGATGGGTTAATATACGGAAAATCATCAACGTGATCCATTATATAAACAAACTGAAAGAACAAAACCACATGATCATTTCATTAGATGCTGAGAAAGAATTTGACAAAATTCAACACCCATTCATGATAAAAGTCCTGGAAAGAATAGGAATTCAAGGCCCATAAGTAAACATAGTAAAAGGCATATACAGCAAATCAGTTGCTAACATTAAACTAAATGGAGAGGAACTTGAAGCAATCCCACTAAAATCAGGGACTAGACAAGGCTGCCCACTCTCTCCCTACTTATTCAATATAGTTCTTGAAGTTCTAGCCAGAGCAATCAGACAACAAAAGGAGGTCAAGGGGATACAGATCAGAAAAGAAGAAGTCAAAATATCACTATTTGCAGATGATATGATAGTATATTTAAGTGATCCCAAAAGTTCCACCAGAGAACTATTAAAGCTGATAAACAACTTCAGCAAAGTGGCTGGGTATAAAATTAACTCAAATAAATCAGTAGCCTTCCTCTACACAAAAGAGAAACAAGCCGAGAAAGAAATTAGGGAAACGACACCCTTCATAATAGACCCAAATAATATAAAGTACCTCGGTGTGACTTTAACCAAGCAAGTAAAAGATCTGTACAATAAGAACTTCAAGACTCTGAAGAAAGAAATTGAAGAAGACCTCAGAAGATGGAAAGATCTCCCATGCTCATGGATTGGCAGGATTAATATAGTAAAAATGGCCATCTTACCAAAAGCAATCTACAGATTCAATGCAATCCCCATCAAAATACCAATCCAATTCTTCAAAGAGCTAGACAGAACAATTTGCAAATTCATCTGGTATAACAAAAAACCCAGGATAGCTAAAACTATCCTCAACAATAAAAGGACTTCAGGGGGAATCACTATCCCTGAACTCAAGCAGTATTACAGAGCAATAGTGATAAAAACTGCATGGTATTAGTACAGAGACAGACAGATAGACCAATGGAATAGAATTGAAGACCCAGAAATGAACCCACACACCTATGGTCACTTGATTTTTGACAAAGGAGCCAAAACCATCCAATGGAAAAAAGATAGCATTTTCAGCAAATGGTGCTTGTTCAACTGGAGGTCCACATGTAGAGGAATGCAGATCCATGCTTATCACCCTGTACAAAGCTTAAGTCAAAGTGGATCAAGGACCTCCACATCAAACCAGACACACTCAAACTAATAGAAGAAAAACTAGGGAAGCATCTGGAACGCATGGGCACTGGAGAAAATTTCCTGAACAAAACACCAATGGCTTACGCTCTAACATCAAGAATCGACAAATTGGATCTCATAAAACTGCAAAGCTTCTGTAAGGCAAAGGACACTGTGGTTAGGACAAAACGGCAACCAAGAGATTGGGAAAAGATCTTTACCAATCCTACTACAGATAGAGGCCTTATATCCAAAATATACAAAGAACTCAAGAAGTTATACCGCAAGGAGACAAATAACCCTATTAAAAATGGGGTTCAGAGCTAAAGAAAAAATTCACAGCTGAGGAATGCTGAATGGCTGAGAAACGCCTAAATCAATGTTCAACATCTTTAGTCATAAGGGAAAGGCAAATCAAAACAACCCTGAGATTTCACCTCACACCAGTGAGAATGGCTAAAATCAAAAACTCAGGTGACAGCAGATGCTGGCGAGGATGTGGAGAAAGAGGAACACTCCTCCATTGTTGGTGGGGTTGCAGACTGATACAACCATTCTGGAAATCAGTCTGGGGATTCCTCAGAAAATTGGACATTGAACTGCCTGAGGATCCAGCTATACCTCTCTTGGGCATATACCCAAAAGATGCCCCAACATATAAAAAAGACACGTGCTCCACTATGTTCACCGCAGCCTTATTTATAATAGCCAGAAGCTGGAAGGTACCCAGATGCCCTTCAACAGAGGAATGGATACAGAAAATGTGGTACATCTACACAATGGAATATTACTCAGCTATCAAAAAAATGACTTTATGAAATTCGTAGGCAAATGGTTAGAACTGGAAAATATCATCCTGTGTGAGGTAACCCAATCACAGAAAAACTCACATGGTATGCACTCATTGATAAGTGGCTATTAGCCCAAATGCTTGAATTACTCTAGATGCCTAGAACACATGAAACTCAAGATGGATGACCAAAATGTGAATGCTTCACTCCTTCTTTCAAATGGGAACAAGAATACACTTGGCAGGGAATAGAGAGGCAAAGATTAAAACAAAAACAGAAGGAACACCCATTCAGAGCCTGCCCCACATGTGGCCCATACATATACAGCCACCCAATTAGACAAGATGGATGAAGCAAAGAAGTGCAGACCGACAGGAGCCGGATGTAGATCGCTCCTGAGAGACACAGCCAGAATACAGCAAATACAGAGGCGAATGCCAGCAGCAAACCACTGAACTGAGAATAGGACCCACGTTGAAGGAATCAGAGAAAGAACTGGAAGAGCTTGAAGGGGCTCGAGACCCCATATGTACAACAATACCAAGCAACCAGAGCTTCCAGGGACTAAGCCACTACCTAAAGACTATACATGGACTGACCTTGGACTCTGACCTCATAGGTAGCAATGAATATCCTAGTAAGAGCACCAGTGGAAGGGGAAGCCCTGGTTCCTGCTAAGACTGAACCCCCACTGAACTAGACTGTTGGGGGGAGGGCGGCAATGGGGGGAGGGTGGGAGGGGAACACCCATAAGGAAGGGGAGGGGGGAGGGGCATGTTTGCCCGGAAACCGGGAAAGGGAATAACACTCGAAATGTTTATAAGAAATACTCAATTTAATAAAATAAAAAAAAGATAAGTAGTACTGATGGGGAACTACAGTATAGGAATCTCAGGATATACCCATGATTCCTTGAAACAAATAGGGAAATCCCATAATTTTGAGATTTTAAATATTTTCTTTAACTGAGTTTGGAAGCAGTAAATACCATAAAACACATTTTCAGCATCTGAATTTGTTCTGATGTCTCAGATTTGAAGTTCAATCAGTTGTGATAATGACCTCCACTAACAAACTGCGAGTTAGATATAACAGGTAGTCATGCCAACAGGTAGTCCAAACAAATGATTATGGATAGTCAAAATAGCATTGAGAAACAAAGGAATCTTCAATGTTTTGTAGAATGGATCAGTACAGAGCTATTAATAGTTAAGATTACAGGTGTGACATAGCTCAATCTATGAGACATAGCAGATTAATCAACAACAAGAATGAGCCTAGTTTTTATTATAAGATGTCTTTTAAGCCTAAGATAGAGGCAGACTGGCTTATCAAGAAGTTGTGTATTTTTGAAGAGGAAAAAAAAAAACAAATAGCATGATTTCTTTTCTGAATTTGTTAAAATATCTCTTCCACACTATTCTAGGATTTCCTTTGTCTCTTCTCTCTTTGTTCTCTCTTGCTTCTCTTTCTCTTTCATTGCTTTACTAAAACTTTAGTTTCCAATAAGAGAGACAACATTTTAAAATTTTATTTTATATCGTCTGTTATCAATTGTCCAAAGCAAAATAAACCTGAAGTGAAAAGTTCTAATGAAAACAAAAAAAAAAAAAAAAGAATTACAGGAAAACACACAAGCAGGTGAAGGAATTGAACAAATCCATCCAGGATTTAAAAATGGAAATACAAACAAAAAAGACATCTAGGAAGACAACTCTAGAGATAGAAAATCAAGGCTGGAGATCAGGAGTCATAGATGCAAGCATCACAAACAGAATGGGAGAGATAGAAGAGAGAATCTCGGGTGCAGAAGATACTATAAAAAACATTGACACAACATCAAAAGAAAATGCAAAATGCAAGAAGCTCCTACCCAAAACATCCAGGAAATCCAGGACACAATGAGAAGACCAAACATAAGGATAATAGGTATAGGAGAGAGTGAAGATTCCCAAGTTAAAGGGCCAGTAAACATCTTCAAAAAATTATAGAGGAAAACATCCCTAACCTAAAGAAAGAGATGCCTATGAGCATACAAAAAGCCTACAGACACCTTCTGTCACATAATAATCAAAACACCAAATGCAGAAAACAAAGAAAGAACATTAAAACCAGTAAGGGGAAAATGTCAACAAACATATAAAGACAGATTTATCAAAATTATACCAGAATTCTCAGTAGGGACTATGAAAACCAGAAGATCCTGGGCAGATGTCACACAGACCCTAAACAATACAAATGCCAGTCAAGGCTACTTTATCCAGCAAAACTCACAATTATCAAAGATGGTGAAACCAAGATATTTCATCACAAAACCAAACCCACACTATATCTTTCTACAAATCCAGCCCTACAAAGGGTAATAGATAGAAAACTCCAACTAAAGGAAGGAGACTAACCCCTAGAAAAAGCAAGAAAGTAATATCATTGCTATGAACCCAAAACAAGAAAGCCAAACAAACAAAATTCTACCTCTAACAATGGAAAATAACAGGAAACAAAAATCACTATTCCATAATATCTCTTAACATCAATGGGCTCAATTCCCCCAATAAAAAGAAATAGATTAACAGGCTGGATACATAAAGAGGACCCAGCATTTTGCTGCATACAGGAAACACACTTCAGTGACAAACACAGACACTACCTCAGAGTAAAAGGCTTGAAAACAATTTTTCAAGTTAAGGTTCCCAGAAACAAGCTGGAGTAGCCATCCTAATATCGAATAAAATAAACTTTCAACCAAAAGTTATCAAAAAAGATAAGGACACTTCCTATTCATCAAAGGAAAAATCCACCAAGATGAAATCTCAATCCTAAATATGTATGCTACAAATGCAAGGGAACCCACATTCATATAAAGAAACCTTACTGAGCCTGAAAGCACACATTGCACCTCATACAATAATAGGAGATTTCAACACCCCATTCTCATCAATGGACAGATCATACATGAAAACAGAAACTAAATAGAGATACAGTGAAACTAACAGAAGTTATGAACCGAATGGATTCAACAGATCTCCACAGAACATTTCATCCTAAAACAAAAGAATGTATCTTCTTCTTAGGACCTCATGGTACTTTCTCCAAAACTGACCATATAATTGATCACAAAACCAGCCTCATCAGATAAAAGAAGATAAAAACAATCCCATGCATCCTATCAGATCACCATGGCTTAAGGCTTGTTTACAATAACAACAAAAACAACAGAAAGCCCACATAGACATGGAAGATGAACAATGCACTACTTAGTGATAACTTGGTCAAGGAAGACATACAAAAAAAAAATTAATGACATTTTAGAATTTAATGAAAATGAAAGCATAACATACCCACATTTATGGGATTAAATGAAAGCTGTGCTAAGAGGAAAATTCATAGTTCTGAGAGCCTCCAAAACAACAACAAACAAACAAAACAAAACAAACAAAAACAAAAGCTGGAGAGAGCATACACCAGCCACTTGAAAGCACACCTGAAATCTCTAGAACAAAAAGAAGCAAATACACCCAAGAGGAGTAGACAGAAGGAAATAATCAAACACAGGGCTGAAATCAACCAAAAAGAAACCAAAAGAACTATACAAAGAATCAAGAAAACCAGGTGCTGGTTCTTTGAGAAAATCAACAAGATAGATTAATCCTTAGCCAGACTAACAAGAGGGCATAGAGAGAGTATCCAAAATTAACAAAATCAGCAATGAAAAGGGAGACGTAACAACAGAAAATAAGGAAATCCAAGAAATTGTCAGATCCTAGTACAAAAGCCTATACTCAACAAAACTGGAAAATCTGGCTGAAATGGACAATTTTCTACACAGACACCAGGTACCAAAGTTAAATAAGGGTCAGACAAATCATCTAAACAGTCCCATAATTCCTAAAGAATTCAAAGCAGTCCTTTAAGTCTCCCAACCATAAAAAGCCAAGGACCAAAAGGGTGTAGTGCAAAATTCTATCAGACCTTCATTGAACACCTAATGCCAGTACTGTTCAAACAATTCCACAAAATAGAGACAGAAGAAATACTACCCAATTCCTTCTATGAAGCCACAATTAAGCTAATACCTAAACCTCCCAAAAACTCCACAAAGAATGAGTACTTCATACCAATTTCCCTTATGAATATCAATGCAAACATACTCAATAACATTCTCATACACTGAAATCCAAGAACAGATAAAAATGATCATTTATCATGATCAAGCAGACTTTATCCGATGGATGCAGGGATGGGTCAATATACAAAAATCCCTCAAAGTAATCCACTATGTAAACAATTAAAAGAAAAAGCACATAATCATCTCATTAGATGCTGAGAAATCATTTGAAAAATTTCAATACCACTTCATGTTAAAAATCTTGGAAAGATCAGAAATTCAAGGCTCATAGCTTAACATCATAAAAACAATATACAGTAGCCCACACCAAACTAAATGAAGAGAAACTTGAAGCAATCCCATTAAAATCAGGGACTAGGCAAGGCTGGCCACTCTCTCCCTACCTATTCAATATAGTACTTGAATTCCTAGCTAAAGAATTAGACAACAAAAGGAGGTAAAAGGGATACAGATTGGCAAGGAAGACTTCAAAATATTACTATTTGCATATGTTAGTATATGTGTTGTGTGTTCTTTCATATGGTGACTTAAATAAGTCCACAGTAAGAGAGCAGCAAGGTAGGTGGTCTCTGTATGTAACTAACATGGCAAAGACTCGCCTTGAAAACTAGATGGATGGAAAGATTGCTGCCAGTTTCAGAAGTACCTGTTGACAGGATGAGATGCGATGTACCTGTGAGTGAGGGCAAGTTGCTGAGCTGGAAAGGATTGCAGATGCCTGAGTCAGAGGGAGCACAGGAGAGGAAGTGTGGAGTGCTTATTTCTATCTTTAATGCAACAAGTGGTCAACCAACTTGTTAGGGAAGAATCTGAAGGACCCTAGGGGCTTTTGCCAGCCTTACACCCACTGCCTCAGGTCAAGTCTAGGCCAAGTAATAGCTTCCCACCTCGGGTCAAGGCTAGGCCAAGTTTCATTCTCCACCCAAAGTTCTCAGAAGGAGCAGGGACATTCTTGAAAAACCACAGAATGTACTGACTTATAGTCACCAGGCCCTCTGGTCCCAGATGGAGTTTGAATGCGTGTCATATAATTGTTAGGCAATAGATTCAAAGATCAATATGCTTAGCCAAAAAGTTTAAACTGTAACCTTGCTGATGTTACCTGTACACCTAAAAAGTATGAAAAACTGATTGTTATAGCCATTTGGGTTCGCCTTCTAGTCACGTGCTACGAGGGGCTGATTGAGGATCGACACTGATGTCAGCTGTAAAATAAACCTCTTCTGTTTGCATCGAACTCTGCTCTCCTGTCTCACTTGGGCGGTCTCCTGGTAGTTCAGACTCGCTTAAAGTCTTACTAATCCATTAAATATTAAAGTTTTTCAGCCTTTGAAATTTTTATTTTTTAAGTAAGAGGGACCCAGAGTCACATGATGACCCACAGGCAGGAACATTAAACAATGGAAGGGGGAAGGGGGGAAAGTCTGCTCACAGACTTAGGACCCCTGCTGTGAAAAGTACAGGCTGCTCTTAGCCACAGAGAACTAAAACTGGAAGCTACCTGCTTCCTTAGCAGATGTGGATTAGAACATATTTATTTAAAAGCCTGGTTTATTTGCTTTTAGAATATCTATATGGAGAGTTTAAATCACATGGGAAATTTTACCCATGATTTGAAACTAGGTAGAAATAAATAAAAGTCTGTAACACCAAACAGAGTGAATACAGACATATATTATATAAGTTATTAATAAATAAAAGTCTGATGCTCCAGGTAGAGAGCTTAGCAGATATATTTTGCACTAAAATCTTGTTTGATAAGTTGCTTACTTATTGGTATTGGTATTAATAAAAAGATGATCAAATTGTTTTATGAACTACCCCGCTAAGGCCATATGGCCCTCCAATGCCAGCTAGATAGGATTTGTGGTTATTTTTGATATTCACCACAGCAGGAGGCTCATATTCTCTTAATGTGGGCTCCAAGGGAATTTTGGGTTAATTTCTTGGCATGCCAGATTAGAAAAGCCTAAACAAGCTCATACCGTATTGTTTAGCTTAATTCTTTTTAACATTGTTTTAATCTTTATAATAGATATGATTTTGAGTCTTGTGGTTATATCATTCCTCTGGGAAAGAGTGCAAGATACAATATTTTCTGGTTACCCACTAAAGTTCACAGTATTTTAGGAGAAAGTTTTTTTTTCTTTCAGTTTTTAAAAAGGGTGATTAGGCTTTGGACACCTTCCAGAGTTATACTGATTAGACTTAATAAAGGTAGACCTCCTGAAAAATTAAATTCAAGAGAATCAAACATAAAGATATCTTGATAATAAAACTTTTGTTTTGAGAATTATATATTACTCAATATACATCTTCCTAAAGCTCTTCACAATGCTGGACTCGCTTGCTTAGATTCCTGATCTTAAGGACTTTCAGTCAGGTTCAGTCAAGACAGACATCAGGCTACAACATCCTCATTTTCCATACCTGATACCCCCAAGAATATCTCAACACCCATGTAGAACTTATAGAAGTTATTGGCAAGTCATTGCCCCAATTCCCTAAACTTTGGAAGACTAAAAGTGGGTATTCTAAGGTTGTCTTTCCAGAGAATTTAGAAATGGCCATAATTTAACAGGGAGGAATTATCTACAATCGATTGTATAGCCATAATCTCATTTTGTCGAGCATTTTTTTTTTATCTTTACTACAAGTATACTTAAGTGACACAAAAGTTTCAACCAGAGAATTCCTAAACTTGAAAAACAACTTCAGCAAAGTGGCTGGATATAAAATTAACTCAAGCAAATCAGTAACATTCCTCTACTCAAAAGATAAACAAGCTAAGAAAGACATTAGGGAAACTCTTCACAACAGTCACAAATAATATAAAATACCTTGGTGTGACTCTAACCAAAAAAGTGAAAGATATGTATGACAAGAATTTCAAGTCTTTGAAGAAAGAAATTGAAGAAGATCTCAGAAGATGGAAAGATTTCCCGTGCTCATGGATTGGCAGGATTAATATAGCAAAAATGACCATCATGCCTAAAGCAATTTACAGATTTATTGCAATCCCCATCAAAATTACAACTCAATTCTTCATAGAGTTAGAAAGAATATTTGCAAATTTATTTGAAATAACAAAAAAAGAAAGATAGAGAAACTATCTCAACAATAAAAGAACTTCTGGCAGAATTAGCATTCCTGATCTCAAGCTGTATTATAGACCAAAGGTGATAAAAAAAAAAAAAACTGTATGGTATTGGTACAGAGAAATGCCAGCAGACCAGTGGAAAAAATTGAAAATGTATAAATGAATTCACACAACTATGGTTACTTGATCTTTGACAAAGGAGCTAAAACCTTAGGAAAAAATATAGCATTTTCGACAACCAGTGCTGGTTCACCTGGAGGTCAGCATGTAAAAGAATGTAAATTGATCCATTCTTATCTCCTCATACAATGCTCAAGGCCAAGAGGATCAAGGAGCTTCACATAAAACCAGATACACTGGAACTAATAGAAGAAAAAGTGTGGAAGAACCTTGAACACATAGGCACAGGGGAAATATTCTTGAACAGAATACCAATGGTTCATGCTATAAGATCAACAACAGACAGATGAGACATCATAACATTGCAAACCTTCTGTAAGGCAAAGGAAACTGTCATCAGGCCAAACAGCAAATAACACATTAGGAAAAGATCTTTATAAACCCTACATCCAAAGAGGGCTGATGTCCAATATATGCAAAACACTCAAGAAGTTAGACTCCAGAGATTCAAATAACCCTATAAAAATGGAGTACAGAGCTAAACAATGAATTCTCAGCTGGGGAATATCAAATGGCCAAGAAGCACCTAAAGAAATGTTGAATGTCCTAAGTCATCAGGGAAATGCAAATCAAAGCAACCCTGAGATTCTACCTCAACCCAGTCAGAATGGATAAGATCAAAAGCTGCTACTGGCAAGAATATGGAGAAAGAGGAACACTCATTGTTGGTGGGATTACAAACTGATACAACCACTGTGAAAATCAGTCTAGTAGTTCCTCATAAAATTAGACATAGTTCTATCTGAGCACCCTGCTATATCATTCCTAGGCATATACCCAAAAAATGCTGCAAGATATAACAAGGTCACATGCTCTACGGTGTTCATAGCAGCCTTATTTATGATAGACAGAAGCTGGGAAGAATCCAGATGTCCTTCAACAGAGGAATGGATACAGAAAATATGTTACATTTACACAATAGTATACCACTCAGCTATTAAAAACAATGACTTCATGAAATTCTTAGGCAAATGGATGGAACTAGAAAATATACTGAGTGAAGTAACCCAATCACAAAAGAACATACATGGTATGCACTCACTGATAAGCAGTTATTAGCCCAAAAGTTCAGATTACCCAAAATACAATTTACAGACCACATGAAGCTCAAGAAGAAGGACAACCAAAGTGTGGATGCCTCAGTCCTTCTTAGAAGGGGGAACAAAATACTCATGGGAAGAAATATAGAGACAAAGACTGAAGGAAAGGCCATCATAGACTGCCTCACCTCAGGATCCATTCCATATAAAGTCACCAAACCCAGACACTATCGCGGATGTCAAGAAGTGCATGCTGACAGGAGCCTAATATTATTGTCTCCTCAGAGGCTCTGCCAGAGCCTGACAAATAAGGAGACAGATGCTCACAGCCAACCATTGGACTGAGAATGGGGTCCCCAGTGGAAGAGATAAAGGACTGAAAGAGCTGAAGGGATTTGCAACCCCATAGGAAAAAGTAAAATATCAACCATATGGATTCCCCAGAGCTCCCAGGAACTAAACCACCAATGAAAGAGCACACATGGAGAGACCCTTGGCTCCAGCTGCATATGTAGCAGAGGATGGTGTTGTCATGAATCAATGGGAGGTGAGGCCCTTGATCCTGTGAAAAGTTGATTTCCCAGTGTACAGGAATGCCAGGACTGGAAGTCAGGAGAGAGTGGGTGGGTGGGTGGCAGTGTACCCTCATAGCAGCATGTGGAGGGGGGATGGGATACGGCGTGTCCTGAGGGGAATCTGGGAAATAATATTGGAAATGTAAATAAAGAAAATATCAAATATAAAGCAATTTTAAAAAGAAAAGAAGATAAATAACAATTCCTCTCCTCTTACTTCTGTTGTGCTACTTTCTGGTCTCATTCCTCTTCCCTGAAGGATACCCCACTATCTGCAGGTCACATGCATCGCTACTGTCTTTTCCATTCTTTTCTCCCCTCCCTTCACTTTCTTGAAGATTTCCTTTCAATTAGTGTTGAGGAGCCACTCCCTTGGAGAGCCTGTATATAGCATTAGGTATATCTTACTTCTATGATGATCCTTTTTGGAGAAACAAACACATGAGCCTATCTTTCTATCTTATTCTTGCAATACTCATGCAGAGAAGCCTGTATTACTCTCTTCAATAAACCCAAACTTTGCTCCAGAAACTAGCTATGTCTAAAATTATATTCTGCCCTGAACTCACATATTGTAGTTTAGACTGAGATGAATTCCTTGAAATTCAACTAATCCTTCTTACCACTGACACAACTAGCCTAAATTTGTATCTGATGAGATAGTTGGATAAAGAAAAATTGGCATATAAACAACTTGGAATAGTATGCAGTCATAAAAACTTAGAATTATGACATTTTCAAAAAATTGGATGGAAATAGACATCATTACAACTGCAATTGCCCAGAATCAGAAAGATAAATGTTTCTCGAATACAAATCATAGATTTATTTTTATATGTTGTTGGTATATAGATTGTGAAAATTGAAAGAAATTGAGAGGTAAACCTTTTTATTTTCTATACTATTTTGTTACAAACAACCAAGGTAAATATAATTTAAATATGCTGAAAAATAATGATGGTTGCTTAGAAGATGGCCTGTTAAATTTTGAATAGGATAATAACATAGAATACTTTATTTTGAGAATGACTATTTTATGTAAAATGGAAATACAAATAATCCATTTTGTTCCCATTTACTCTCTGTGAAAATCTTTGCCCTTGCTGCTTTCTTTTCCATGATTACCTCTATCAACACGTTGTTTGTTAATTAGATCCTTCCAAATAAGTTTCACTGATGTGACAGCTTTTATCTTCTCCAGAAATTGCAATTTCAGGTTTTACTAATTGTATTTAATTATTCATATATTTTTCATCAGGTTGAGAACAATGTTAAGTTGGGACATGTGACTAGTGAAGTGACATAATCATAGCACTTTAGAGGTGGAGGACAAGAACCATCTTCAGCTACACAGTGAGCACCAGACTAGACTGGACTCCATAAGACTCTGTTTCTACAGATGAAGAAAAGAAAAGAAAGACAAAAGGGAAAAAAAGGAAAAAGTTTCTTATATTCTCATCTTCCTTTGAAATCTAGTTGTGCCAACATTTCACAAATTCTCACACTTGAATAATGATCTAAGCAAGGCTGTGAAAGTCACTAATTGTTCTGTGTGAAGACCCTAGTAAAAGTGTAAATTTCCACATAAACAGGTTTAGAAATTAACCTAATTTGATTTGGATTTGATTTAAAATTTTTGTTTTTGACTAAGTTTTATCAAAGAATTTTTTTAGTCTGGTAAAAGAAAGAAAACATGGACGGAAGTTTCTGTTTCCCTATTTTCTTGTGTGTGGTTTTGACATGTCTATAGCAAGTGTACTACTAACCAGAGTTCCAGGTAACAATAAAGCAAGTGAATACAGGGATCTGGGGAGGGGGAGGCCCAATGTTTGTTCATACTATACAGTGCTTTCTGACATTTTTTCCTATATTTTGTCTTGGCAGAATGCTCTAGCTGGGTTACTCTAACTGAGCTGTTTTCCCATGATGCACGTGTCCCATACAAACAGCCTTCTTGTATAATTTCATACATTCAATCATGTGCAACCATATGTAGTACAGTGCCTTTCCTTCACACTATTTTTCTCTAAGCATGCTTTCTCTACGCTGTGGGATTCACTCACTAAAGTTCCCGCACTCTACCATGAGGCTGACCACAATGCCTTAACTTAATCCAAGGAAAATGGTTAATTTTCTCTTTCATTTCTAGCCTCCTCCTCCAGGAATCTGCTTGGGTTTACAGCTTGCCAACCTTTGTTTGTTTGTTTGTTTGTTTGTTTATTATTTTAAGTTGTAACAAAATATTTTTCTTCTTTTGTTTGAATCTTTTCTTTTTTTCTACTCAGAAAATGTTTTATTTTAGTCTTCACAGCTCTCATTCACTATTCAACAGAGCTAACAAAATTGGATTTCCTAAATGGTTCCCTGAGTACTAAGATGAACTGTGGTAAAACTTCTAATCAAACTCATTGATGTTCTGATTTGTAGATTAAATTGGATCATTGATGATAGGTAGATTCCAGTCCCTTAAATATTCTGAATTTATTCAGAATTTATATTCTATAATCTAAATCCTACAAAATGTAACTTGACAAAATGTCATTGCTAGTAACTGAGTAAAAGTATTTATATTATATAAGAAAATTAGATGTAATATAAGTTTTTTCTCTTTGTGTTATTTATTTATTCATTTATTTATTATACTTATTCATGTTATGTCCTGATTACTGGCCCCCTCCTGGTCACCCTCTCACACAGTCCCTTTCCCACCCTCCTTCCCCTTCTCCTCTGAGTTGGTGAATACTCCTTGGGTATTCCTTCCTCCCTGGCACTTCAAGTCTCTCTGAGGCTATGTTCTTCCTTCCTCACTGTGGTAAGACAAGGCATCCCAGGTAGAAGAATATATCATACCTGCAAGCAGCAGCTGTTAGGATAAGCCCTGTTCTAATTGCTGAGGACACACATGATGGGCAAGGTTCACATATGTTACTTATGTGCAGGGAAACCCAGATCTAGCCCATGTATGTTCTTTGGTTGGTGGTTCAGACTCTGAAAGTCCCAGTGATCCAGTTTAGTTGACTCTGTTATTTTTTCTGTGGAGTTACTATCCCTTTAGGGGACTGCAATTATTAAATTACTTTATTAATTATACTAAAAGTGCAAAGAGGGAACCAAGATTTCCCTGACAACCTGTGAGGACTCCAGTGGTAGCTCCCATAATTTCCAATGGTTCTTCTGTACTGAAGAATCATTATTAGTAGTGAATATGTCATTACTAAGGAAAAATATAATGCTCAGATGTTTTTTATTTATTCTCTCATGATCTAAACAATAAGCTATATGGCACAGATGTGAGTAACCCACTTAAAGGTCAAAAAACAATGTCTTGGGAAATAAGGTAAAGTAACAGGACTATTTGATTTATATTTTGAGATCTTTCTCTATGCATATATTTTGGTAATATTCATTCCCTATCACCTCCATGAAACCCACACTCAAATCCACTTCCCAACTCCATGTGTTAGTTTTCACACGCACACACACACACACACACACACACACACACACAGAGAGAGAGAGAGAGAGAGAGAGAGAGAGAGAGAGAGAGAGAGAGAGAAAGTAACTAGTGCTTCATATATACATGAACGTGAGACCTACCAGGGACTACATGCCTGAAGAAAATTGACTCTTCTTCAATTAGCAGTCATCAATCTATTAAGTACCTCCTGAGACAGGGTTGTCTTATAAATCTCTCTTTAATCCACACCAGAATTTTGCAAAAGTTATGTGACACAGAACAAACTCCTGAACCACTTTCAGAATCACGTTCTTCAGCTTTATAAGTCAGCCAATGTAATTCCCTAAGTGATTCAGATTGGTGTTCTAATGATAGGATAACAAATGCTGACATACTTTTTTGTATAAAGAATATAACATGTAGGGTATTATTACAAAGATGTGTTTAGACAATGAAAAACCACAGCATGTTCAGAAAAGCAGAATGTCTGGGTCTGGCTACTGTCATACTTTCAACTCTGAATAGAGTTGAATGAGGAAAGATAACCAAATAAACCTCTCTTCTGGAAAATTAAGATTTATTTTAACAAACAATTCAGAAGAGATAATTTCTGAGCACCCATATATTCTGTATTCCAGCCAAATGCTGGCAATATTTCTAAGTAACAATACATGAGAAAATGCAAGCTGGAAAACTTTAGTTATATTTTTTTACAACACAATTTTATTCCTATCTCCTCCAGATGATTGTATTTTGATGAGACACCAATTGTCTTAGCCTCTGCTAAGCACTCTGATCTACACCAATTATTGCTGTTATTTTAAAAATGCTTCACTTTAACAGCCAAAAATAGTTATATATAAATTATTTGCATGGCATTGTACTAAATATATTAAAAGTAGCATGGGCTTTGGAAGGAAGCACAAAGCATGTTCCAACATCTAACACCTGCTACTTAGTTGTCCTTACTTAGGTGCTTAAGCTTCTTAAGTTATCAAAGCTTACTAATTACTTAAATAATTGAGGTCCCTGTTTTTATTTAAATGACATTCACAGTCTAAGAATTGTTTCCAGATATCCAGGAGGTGGAAGCGTACTCTATTAACAGTGCATTAGAAGTGTAAGCATTTTCCAGAAAATAAAATTAATTCTCCATAGCCATTAATAGCTTCTGAAATTTCTCTTAGATTTTATAATAATTATGTACTAGAAAATATCATTTGTTCGATACCTGGCACTGGAATCACACATACCAAAAGTTTGAATAAAGAGTTAAGTTTAAGCATGATATTTTAACAATGTTTACATTTTGTAGAAAAAAAGTATTATAGATGGGGCTATTCTTTCATATCTAGAACCATATCAGCTGCAGAACCATTAGGCCCTGAGAGGGCTACCACAGATGCTCTAAGCTCATATAGGTATAAACCGTGTTGATTTAGACCATCTTTTTTTTCTGGTTTCTTCCATCCTGTCTGGCTCTTAAACCATTCCTGCTTCCCTGTCTATGGGGTCCACTGAATCATGAAGGGAGAGATACAAGAAGATACTTCTATGCTGATGACTGAGAAAGGCACTTATATGTGAGTATAGTAGAATACCATTAGGGGTCTTTCATTGTTATGAGCATTGTGTGTTTGTTCCATTTTTAAGAACAGCAGTATTTTCTTTTACCTTAGGTTCCTGAGCTATTTAGTTCCTGATTCTTCTTTACTTGAGCAATGTCAGACATGGTTTCCATCTTGTGGGGTGAGTTTTAGATCAAATAAGACATCGATTAGCTAAAATCCACAAGTTTTGCATCATTATTGTCCTAGCTTATCTTGTATACAGGAGTATTTGGAATCAAAGGTTTTGTGGCTGAGTTGGTGTATCACTTTTGGCACTGTGCAGAGTACCTTCTTGTACAAAGCATTCCATCACAAAGGCATAAAGGCTCTGTGAATACACCAGCTTTTCAATGTTCATTGAGTTGTATAGATGTTGCCTTCGGAAATAAAATCTAACTGCCACTCTATGAAGAATAATCTGAAATCCTGGCAGTAGTGTGGGTTATTTAGGGAGCTATTACAAAACCCCTTTTTCCAACAACTCAATAACATGTAGCTCAAATCAGGTACTACATATTTCATTTGGTGACAAAAAAATGTTCACCTGAAATTCTGTCTTCCTATTATTTGGCAATTGAACTTGAATCACCTTCAAATATATGTACACTGTAAGAAACTTCTACTGTATTATTAGGTTTGCATTCGACCCATCGAATGTCCCTTAATTTGACCTGTCTTTTCTCATATATTCTCCCTTGTCTTCCTCTTTCCTCTTACAATGCCACTTGATACTCTTATTCCAACCTCCTATCCATCCGTAATTATATACCTATTTCCCTCTTCTAGGGGTATCTATATGAACATCCCATACCCAGTCCTTTGCTCTATTATCTTGTCTCCTTGGTTCTATGGATTGTAGCTTGCTTGTCATTAACTTGACAGTTACTATCCACTTATAAGTGAATACATATCATATTTGTCCTTTGGAGAATAAATTCTTTAACTTGGGATGTTTTTTTTCTAGTTTCATCCATTTTCCTTAAATTTTCTTTTCTTGTCTTATTTTAGTTGTTGTTGTTGCTGCTGCTGCTGCTGCTGCTGCTGAGTGATACTTCAATATGGTCGAGCAAGTGTCTCTATGGTAGGATGAAGCATCCTTTGGGTATATGCCCAAAAATAGTATATCTTGATCTTGAAGTAGATTGATTCCAAGCTTTCTGAGAAAAAGTCATACCAATTTCTAATTTTTATAAAGGCAAGTTTAAATTCCCGATAGCAATGAGTGTTCATTGCTTGTTCCACATCCTTGAAAGCATGAGATACCATTTGTTTTATTCATCTTTGACAGGTGAAAGATCAATTTTCAAAGTAGTTTTCATTTGCTTTTCCCTGAGGATTATGGATGATGGAACTTTGGTCAAGTTTTTTCTCAGACAATTGTGTTCTTTTTTTTTTTTTTTTGAAAATTCCTTCTTTAGATTTGGAACCCAATTTTATTAGAATATTCCTTTTTCTTGATATCTAACATTATTTTAATTCTTGCCCCTAGAATATTTCTTAGTGGTCCTCTTACATGCCTAGATGCTATTTCTCTGATGTTAAGAAAGGGGGTAGCTTTTAATTCCACTGCCTCTTGCAATATGTCTATCACCTTTGAAGGGTCCCTTAAATTTGAAAATGCTAGGTTTAGTAAAAATGTTAATATTTCTTCATTCACCTGTGTAATTGCTCAATTTCTCTTTGTGGGTTGGAATGGTACTAATGCTGGAGATAGTCTTGACTACTCATTGCAGGAATGGCATCTAAGTGAAGCTGCTGGGAACCAGAGGACTCTGCCCTGGTTGTGCGGATCCCAGGCATAGTTCAGGGATAATCAGTAATTTGGGAAAGGGTCAGCTGATCCTGAACCATCACAGGAGATACTTTGGCATTATCACTGCTATTATAACAGCCATTACCACTGTGGCCACTGTGGCTGTAGTGTCTGGAATTGCCCTCTCTGAATCTGTTGTTACAGCAAGCATAGTAGATAAACTTAAAGGAAAAGTTGCTGACAGTTGGGAATTCTAAATTTGAATCAATAGACAGCACTTTTACAGGAACAGCTTGATCTCATATGGCCTCCTGTTTTCCTATTTTCACACATTTGCATGACTCTAGCTAGAGTTCTAAACCTTACGGTGGCCTTCGGTATTATGGCCCTCGGCACCACAGTAGTTATCCTTTTACTTCTTTGTCACATGTGTAGACAACATACCTAGTCCTAAGCAGTGACTAAGCAAGTGTTGCTCTCCTTGGCAACAGACAATCCCTCTGCCCAAAGCTGGTTCAGCCTTTACAAAAAGTAGTTAGACTATGACAGGCAACCCTTTGAGATCAGCATCTTCATAAGACATGGGTTCTGAGACTGGCAGAGACTCCCAATGATGGGAAAGGGTGTTTGTTTTCCCAGAGTGACCTAAGACAGGCATTACTTTTAAAAATAATAAAAGGGACCCGCGGATCCCGGCCCGCAGCAGCTCTCTGCTCCCAGACCCGGTGAGAGAGAGACCCAACCGCCTGGTCAGGTGGGCACTCCTGAGGCTACAGAGCGGAAGAGACCACCAACACTGCTCACCCCTGCCCACATCCCTGGCCCAAGAGGAAACTGTATAAGGCCTCTGGGCTCCCGTGAGGGAGGGCCCAGGAGCGGCAGGACACCTGCCTGAGACACCGCCTGAACCTGAAAGAAACAGACCGGATAAACAGTTTTCTGTACCCCCGTGGGAGGGAGAGCTAAACCTTCAGAGAGGCAGACAAGCCTGGGAAACCAGAAGAGACTGCTCCCTGCACACACATCTCGGACGCCAGAGGAAAAAGCCAAAGACCATCTGGAATCCTGGTGCACTGAAGCTCCCGGAAAGGGCGGCACAGGTCTTCCTGGTTGCTGCCGCTGCAGAGAGCCCCTGGGCAGCACCCCACAAGTGAACTTGAGCCTCGAGACCACAGGTAAGACCAAATTTTCTGCTGCAAGAAAGCTGCCTGGTGAACTCAAGACACAGGCTCACAGGAACAGCTGAAGACCTGTAGAGAGGAAAAACTACACGCCCGAAAGCAGAACACTCTGTCCCCATAACTGACTGAAAGAGAGGAAAACAGGTCTACAGCACTCCTGACACACAGGCTTATAGGACAGTCTAGCCACTGTCAGAAATAGCAGAACAAAGGAACACTAGAGATAATCTGATGGCGAGAGGCAAGCACAGGAACCCAAGCAACAGAAACCAAGACTACATGCCATCATCAGAGCCCAATTCTCCCACCAAAACAAACATGGAATATCCAAACACACCAGAAAAGCAAGATCTAGTTTCAAAATCATATTTGATCATGATGCTGGAGGACTTCAAGAAAGACATGAACACACTTAGGGAAACACAGGAAAACATTAATAAACAAGTAGAAGCCTACAGAGAGGAATCGCAAAAATCCCTGAATTCCAGGAAAACACAATCAAACAGTTGAAGGAATTAAAAATGGAAATAGAAGCAATCAAGAAAGAACACATGGAAACAACCCTGGATATAGAAAACCAAAAGAAGAGACAAGGAGCTGTAGATACAAGCTTCACCAACAGAATACAAGAGATGGAAGAGAGAATCTCAGGAGCAGAAGATTCCATAGAAATCATTGACTCAACTGTCAAAGATAATGTAAAGCAGTAAAAGCTACTGGTCCAAAACATACAGGAAATCCAGGACTCAATGAGAAGATCAAACCTAAGGATAATAGGTATAGAAGAGAGTGAAGACTCCCAGCTCAAAGGACCAGTAAATATCTTCAACAAAATCATAGAAGAAAACTTCCCTAACCTAAAAAAAGAGATACCCATAGACATACAAGAAGCCTACAGAACTCCAAATAGATTGGACCAGAAAAGAAACACCACCCATCACATAATTGTCAAAACACCAAACGCACAAAATAAAGAAAGAATATTAAAAGCAGTAAGGGAAAAAGGTCAAGTAACATATAAAGGGAGACCTATCAGAATCACACCAGACTTCTCGCCAGAAACTATGAAGGCCAGAAGATCCTGGACTGATGTCATACAGACCCTAAGAGAACACAAATGCCAGGCCAGGTTACTGTATCCAGCAAAACTCTCAATTAACATTGATGGAGAAACCAAGATATTCCATGTCAAAACCAAATTTACACAATATCTTTCTACAAATCCAGCACTACAAAGGATAATAAATGGTAAAGCCCAACATAAGGAGGCAAGCTATACCCTAGAAGAAGCAAGAAACTAATCGTCTTGGCAACAAAACAAAGAGAATGAAAGCACACAAACATAACCTCACATCCAAATATGAATATAAAGGGAAACAATAATCACTATTCCTTAATATCTCTCAACATCAATGGCCTCAACTCCCCAATAAAAAGACATAGATTAACAAACTGGATACGCAACGAGGACCCTGCATTCTGCTGCCTACAGGAAACACACCTCAGAGACAAAGACAGACACTACCTCAGAGTGAAAGGCTGGAAAACAACTTTCCAAGCAAATGGTCAGAAGAAGCAAGCTGGAGTAGCCATTCTAATATCAAATAAAATCAATTTCCAACTAAAAGTCATCAAAAAAGATAAGGAAGGACACTTCATATTCATCAAAGGAAAAATCCACCAAGATGAACTCTCAATCCTAAATATCTATGCCCCAAATACAAGGGCACCTACATACGTAAAAGAAACCTTACTAAAGCTCAAAACACACATTGCACCTCACACAATAATAGTGGGAGATTTCAACACCCCACTCTCATCAATGGACAGATCATGGAAACAGAAATTAAACAGAGACGTAGACAGACTAAGAGAAGTCATGAGACAAATGGACTTAACAGATATTTATAGAACATTCTATCCTAAAGCAAAAGGATATACCTTCTTCTCAGCTCCTCATGGTACTTTCTCCAAAATTGACCATATAATTGGTCAAAAAACGGGCCTCAACAGATACAGAAAGATAGAAATAATCCCATGCATGCTATCGGACCACCACGGCCTAAGACTGGTCTTCAATAACAGTAAGGGAAGAATGCCCACATATACGTGGAAATTGAACAATGCTCTACTCAATGATAACCTGGTCAAGGAAGAAATAAAGAAAGAAATTAAAAACTTTTTAGAATTTAATGAAAATGAAGATACAACATACTCAAACTTATGGGACACAATGAAAGCTGTGCTAAGAGGAAAACTCATAGCGCTGAGTGCCTGCAGAAAGAAACAGGAAAGAGCATATGTCAGCAGCTTGACAGCACACCTAAAAGCTCTAGAACAAAAAGAAGCAAATACACCCAGGAGGAGTAGAAGGCAGGAAATAATCAAACTCAGAGCTGAAATCAACCAAGTAGAAACAAAAAGGACCATAGAAAGAATCAACAGAACCAAAAGTTGGTTCTTTGAGAAAATCAACAAGAAAGATAAACCCTTAGCCAGACTAACGAGAGGACACAGAGAGTGCGTCCAAATTAACAAAATCAGAAATGAAAAGGGAGACATAACTACAGATTCAGAGTAAATTCAAAAAATCATCAGATCTTACTATAAAAACCTATATTCAACAAAATTTGAAAATCTTCAGGAAATGGACAATTTCCTAGACAGATACCAGGTATCGAAGTTAAATCAGGAACAGATAAACCAGTTAAACAACCCCATAACTCCTAAGGAAATAGAAGCAGTCATTAAAGGTCTCCCAACCAAAAAGAGCCCAGGTCCAGACGGGTTTAGTGCAGAATTCTATCAAACCTTCATAGAAGACCTCATACCAATATTATCCAAACTATTCCACAAAATTGAAACAGATGGAGCACTACCGAATTCCTTCTACGAAGCCACAATTACTCTTATACCTAAACCACACAAAGACACAACAAAGAAAGAGAACTTCAGACCAATTTCCCTTATGAATATCGACGCAAAAATACTCAATAAAATTCTGGCAAACCGAATTCAAGTGCACATCAAAACAATCATCGACCATGATCAAGTAGGCTTCATCCCAGGCATGCAGGGATGGTTTAATATACGGAAAACCATCAACGTGATCCATTATATAAACAAACTGAAAGAACAGAACCACATGATCATTTCATTAGATGCTGAGAAAGCATTTGACAAAATTCAACACCCCTTCATGATAAAAGTCCTGGAAAGAATAGGAATTCAAGGCCCATACCTAAACATAGTAAAAGCCATATACAGCAAACCAGTTGCTAACATTAAACTAAATGGAGAGATACTTGAAGCAATCCCACTAAAATCAGGGACTAGACAAGGCTGCCCACTCTCTCCCTACTTATTCAATATAGTTCTTGAAGTTCTAGCCAGAGCAATCAGTCAACAAAAGGAGATCAAGGGGATACAGATCGGAAAAGAAGAGGTCAAAATATCACTATTTGCAGATGACATGATAGTATATTTAAGTGATCCCAAAAGTTCCACCAGAGAACTACTAAAGCTGATAAACAACTTCAGCAAAGTGGCTGGGTATAAAATTAACTCAAATAAATCAGTTGCCTTCCTCTATACAAAAGAGAAACAAGCCGAGAAAGAAATTAGGGAAACGACACCCTTCATAATAGACCCAAATAATATAAAGTACCTCGGTGTGACTTTAACCAAGCAAGTAAAAGATCTGTACAATAAGAACTTCAAGACACTGAGGAAAGAAATTGAAGAAGACCTCAGAAGATGGAAAGATCTCCCATGCTCATGGATTGGCAGGATTAATATAGTAAAAATGGCCATTTTACCAAAAGCAATCTACAGATTCAATGCAATCCCCATCAAAATACCAATCCAATTCTTCAAAGAGTTAAACAGAACAATTTGCAAATTCATCTGGAATAACAAAAAACCCAGGATAGCTAAAGCTATCCTCAACAATAAAAGGACTTCAGGGGGAATCACTATCCCTGAACTCAAGCAGTATTACAGAGCAATAGTGATAAAAACTGCATGGTATTGGTACAGAGACAGACAGATAGACCAATGGAATAGAATTGAAGACCCAGAAATGAACCCACACACCTATGGTCACTTGATTTTTGACAAAGGAGCCAAAACCATCCAATGGAAAAAAGATAGCATTGTCAGTAAATGGTGCTGGTTCAACTGGAGAGCAACATATAGAAGAATGCAGATCGATCCATGCTTATCACACTGTACAAAGCTTAAGTCCAAGTGGATCAAGGACCTCCACATCAAACCAGACACACTCAAACTAATAGAAGAAAAACTAGGGAAACATCTGGAACACATGGGCACTGGAAAAAATTTCCTGAACAAAACACCAATGGCTTATGCTCTAAGATCAAGAATCGACAAATGGGATCTCATAAAACTGCAAAGCTTCTGTAAGGCAAAGGACACTGTGGTTAGGACAAAACGGCAACCAACAGATTGGGAAAAGATCTTTACCAATCCTACAACAGATAGAGGCCTTATATCCAAAATATACAAAGAACTCAAGAAGTTAGACCGCAGGGAGACAAATAACCCTATTAAAAAATGGGGTTCAGAGCTAAACAAAGAATTCACAGCTGAGGAATCCCGAATGGCTGAGAAACTCCTAAAGAAATGTTGAACATCTTTAGTCATAAGGGAAATGCAAATCAAAACAACCCTGAGATTTCACCTCACACCAGTGCGATTGGCTAAGATCAAAAACTCAGGTGACAGCAGATGCTGGCGAGGATGTGGAGAAAGAGGAACACTCCTCCATTGTTGGTGGGATTGCAGACTGGTAAAACCATTCTGGAAATCAGTCTGGAGGTTCCTCCGAAAATTGGACTTTGAACTGCCTGAGGATCCAGCTATACCTCTCTTGGGCATATACCCAAAAGATGCCTCAACATATAAAAGAGACACGTGCTCCACTATGTTCATCGCAGCCTTATTTATAATAGCCAGAAAATGGAAAGAACCCAGATGCCCTTCAACAGAGGAATGGATACAGAAAATGTGGTACATCTACACAATGCAATATTACTCAGCTATCAAAAACAACGAGTTTATGAAATTCGTAGGCAAATGGTTGGAACTGGAAAATATCATCCTGAGTGAGGTAACCCAATCACAGAAAGACATACATGGTATGCACTCATTGATAAGTGGCTATTAGCCCAAATGCTTGAATTACCCTAGATCCCTAGAACAAACGAAACTCAAGTCGGATGATCAAAATGTGAATGCTTCACTCCTTCTTTAAATGAGGAAAAAGAATACCCTTGGCAGGGAAGGGAGAGGCAAAGATTAAAACAGAGACTTAAGGAACACCCATTCAGAGCCTGCCCCACATGTGGCCCATACATATACAGCCACCCAATTAGACAAGATGGATGAAGCAAAGAAGTGCAGACCGACATGAGCCGGATGTAGATCGCTCCTGAGAGACACAGCCAGAATACAGCAAATACAGAGGCGAATGCCAGCAGCAAACCACTGAACTGAGAATAGGTCCTCTATTGAAGGAATCAGAGAAAGAACTGCAAGACCTTGAAGGGGCTCGAGACTCCAAAAGTACAATAATGCCAAGCAACCAGAGCTTCCTGGGACTAAGCCACTATCTAAAGACTATACATGGACTGACCCTGGACTCTGACCCCATAGGTAGCAATGAATATCCTAGTAAGAGCACCAGTGTAAGGGGAAGCCCTGGGTCCTGCTAAGACTGAACCCCCAGTGAACTAGTCTATGGGGGGAGGGCGGCAATGGGGGGAGGGTGTGGAGGGGAACACCCATAAGGAAGGGGAGGGGGGAGGGGGATGTTTGCCCGGAAACCGGGAAAGGGAATAACACTCGAAATGTATATAAGAAATACTCAAGTTAATAAAAAAATTAAAAAATAAAAAAAAACAAAAAAAAATAATAAAAAGGGGAACATGATGGACCTCCTGGACTCCCACAGTGTTTGCCCCCTGCTGAGCCTTGCTGATGCATGTAGAAGTTTTTGTTTTTAAGAAAAGAACATCTTGGCCTTTGGTGTTTGGCCAATGCGTGGCAAAACCATTAAGTCAGTTCCTGTTTTTATCCTGAGAACATAAACTTGTATTTCCACTGTTTTGCTGGGGTTTCCACCTTGTGGACTTGGTGTATTTATTGTGTGAACCTCAGTAAATCTTTGGCATCCTGGTACTACAAATGACCTGAGTCTGTGTTTCCTGTTAAATCCCCCAGGCCTATGCCCAGTTCTCGGTACCTTGGTGGCAGAGGTGCCATCGGGAACCTCATATTAGCTGGTATATATTCAAGTTAGTTGAGACTGCTGGTCTTCCTATGGGGTCACCCTCCTCCTCAGCTTCTTTGTGCCTTTCCCTAGTTCAACACAGGGGTTCCCATCTTCAGTCCAGTCCATTGGTTGGTTGTAAGTATTTGAATCTGTCTCAGTCAGCTACTTGTTGGGCCTTTCAGAGGACAGCCATGCTAAACTCTTGTCTGTAAACACAACATAGCATCAGTAATATTGTGTGGCCATGGAGCATCTTCTTGAGCTGGATCCTAATTTGCGCCTGTCACCTCTATCTGTTCTTTTAGACACGAAAAATTCTGGGTCAGAGTTTTTGATCCAGACAATATTGTGGATGCCAAGAAGTGCATGCTGACAGGAGCCTGATATAGCTGTCTCCTGAGAGGTTTTGCCAGAGACTGAGAAATATAGAGGCAGATTCTCATAGGCAACCATTGAACTGAGAATAGGGTCCCCAATGGAAGAGATAGAGAAAGGACTAAAGAAGCTGAAGGGGTTTGCAACACCAAAAGAACAACAATATCAACCATCTGGACCGCTCCCCAAGTACTCCTGGGAACTAATCCACCATCTTAAGAGTACACAAAGATGGACCTATGGCTCCATCTTCATATGTAGCAAAGGATGGCCTTGTCCAGCATCAGTGGGTGGAGAGGCCCTTGGTCCTGTCAAGGCTTAATGCCCCAGTGTAGGGAAATGTCAGTCCAAGGAAGTGGGAGGGAGTGGGTGGGTGGGTGAGGGAGCACCCTCTTAGAAGCAGGGGAAGGGGGATGGGATAGCAGTTTTCTGGAGGGGAAAAGGAGATAACATTTAAAATGTAAATGAAGGAGGTAGAGGAGGAGGAGAAGGAGGAGGAGGAAACCTTTGTCACAGTCCAGACTCTAGAGTAATGGTCTGGGTTTTCTTCCATTTAGTATAATGCTTGTGATAGTTTTGACATATATAGCCATTAATATGTTGAGTCATGGTTCCATCTGTTTCTATTTTCTTTAGGGTTTGTATCATTACACTTTCTAGAACTTTTTAAAATACCTTCCCTAGAGCAAAAAAAAAAATGTGATTTCTGCCTTCAAGTGCATTACATCTGTTAATTTGCATTTGTTCAATGAATCCTGCATTCCTAAAAGAAAAGCAACCTAGTGATGATATATGATCTTAAACTGATCTTGAATTTGTCTTCTAAGTATTTTGTAGAAATCATATATAACCTTGTATTCTAGAAATGGTAATGTTATTGAGTCTACAAACCCACAACTGTGGTTACCTCAACAAAACCTGTACAAGATAGGGACTTTTCACATTCCATCATGAACTAGAGAGCTGATCATGCTCCCACTCCTCTCTGTCCTTTGTGGCTACTGGGAATGAAGAAAGTTTTCTTCCCCTTCTTCCCCTTCTTCTTCTTCTTCTTCTTCTTCTTCTTCTTCTTCTTCTTCTTCTTCTTCTTCTTCTTCTTCTTCTTCTTCTTCTTCTTCTTCTTCTTCCTCTTCTTCTTCTTCTTCTTTTCCTCCTCCTCCTCCTTCTTCCTACTCCTCTTCCTTGTCCTCCTCCTCCTCTTCTTCCTCCTCCTCCTCTTCCTCCTTTTCTTTAATGGTTAGTTGTCCATTGCTCCAGTAAATAACTTTCAGCCATGGTCTTGTAAGTATAAGTAACCCTACTCATACACACACACACACACACACACACACACACACACACACACGCAGAGAGAGAGAGAGAACATAAAATATGATGGTTTCTTATGGGTAATAACAGATTCAGAAGTGTTGGGGTATAACAGAAGGTAGTTGGGATGTGAACACAATCAAAATATTCTACTTACAAATATAAAATCATCAAATAACTAATAAATGGTTTTTATAATTGAGTGCAGTGACCAAACATTTTAGCGTTTACATTCCAAACTTCTCAGTGCTTGAACTCGTGGGGACTATTTTTAGATTCTTTGCCTAATTCAATAGGGAATTTTTTTTATTTTATTTTATTTTTAACTTGAGTATTTCTTATTTACATTTCGAGTATTATTCCCTTTCCCGATTTACGGGCCAACATTCCCCTAATCCCTCCCCCTCCCCTTCATGGGTGTTCCCCTCCCCATCCTCCCCCCATTGCCGCCCTCCCCCCAACAATCACGTTCAGTCTTAGCAGGACCCAGGGCTTCGCCTTACACTGATGATCATACTAGGATATTCATTGCTACCTATGAGGTCAGAGTCCAGGGTCATTCCAATGTATAGTCTTTAGGTAGTGGCTTAGTCCCTGGAAGCTCTGGTTGCTTGGCATTGTTGTTCATATGGGGTCTCGAGCCCCTTCAAGCTTGGGAAAAAGTATGTTCTTACATATTTCCTTATCATAATTGGCATTATCAAAAAAGAGAAAATAAAAGGAAGATTTTCTTGTTCGCTTGAAAAAGAAAAAGTAATCAAGTTATGAAAAATACTACTTTGCTTATTTTAATTCTCCTATGGTAGGACTACAATGAACTCACATTTAACATAGCCTTCAAAATGAACAAAACCAACCAAACAAAAATTTTCAAACTAGCTATATGAAACTTTTACCTCTGGTATGTATTTCTCCATATCTGCCTGAAACTTACTTTCAAGTCAAACCCCAATGACATCATAATCAATTTCTATGTTAAGATTTTAACCTACATTTTACCTACTTAAGGACACATTAGTTACTATATAGTAAACTACTATATATAATGTTAAATGTCAATCATTGATAAATGAACATATCTTCTGAAAGTTAACTAAATTTCACAGGAAAATGTCTGTGCAATAGAGAATATATTGTGTTAGAAGGTTATTATGGTACAGTCCTCTAATAGTAGGACTCAGAAAGCTAAGAAATGAAACTGTTATTAATTTAAGGTTACAAGGAGCAAGATAACAAGTACAAGACCAGCCAGACCTGTATAACATGAACATATCTCAAAAGAAAAAGAATTTTAGATCTAAATATATATCTTCATTTTCATCTTGAGTATAGATATATATAGACTCATAAAAACATGACTGTAATGTAGTTGGTAGTATATATAAATAATATAAGATTGTCACTTCTATGTATACATATCAGGAAAGATCATATTTCTTATACCATTCCTAAGATTTAAAAATAAATGTGAAGAGTGAATTTTAGTCGAAATCAAAATGAAAAAAATATATACAAGTTAAATTCTTCCACATTTGTAGAAATAATTTTGGAGTAATTCTGTGTTGGTGGTAGTTGAAGATACTCCTTTGATAGTACCTGAAATTATTCTAATATAATCTTTTGCAAAACTCTCATGAAAAAAGGTGTAAAAAATTATATGAGAAATCAAATCTAAAGTGAGAGAAATTTTCACAAAAGTCAAAGCTAAGTAAAGCAAGTTCAAAGTATAAGGCTTTTAATTTTTCATTATTTTTATTGTTAATCCTTAAGCTGATGCTTCCTCCCAACTATCTTGTAATTCGAATACCTTATTTATACTAAGTCCTGTATCATTCTTCAAGAACTGGGGTAGACATACAAAAAGCCCCAAATGGAATTGGGTTAACTACTCAAGAACTGAGAAATTTATTTCAAATCTTAGAAGGTTATAAGGACTTGAAAGAGTCCAAGAAAACCATCAGATGAGTAAGTTTTCTACTAGGTGGCTCTTGTAGAAAAGAAATTATAGGATACACATATGGAACATTTAGATGTAAAGATGGCTTGTATTTTAGTTGGTTTGCCTTCTCCCTCTTCTCCCACAGAGAAGATAATATATCAGAATGGATGATTTTAGCACATAAACAAGTAAGAAACAAATAGAGACCTGTGTAGAAAAGACTACTGAAATGATTCTGAAAGGAAAAATGAGACTGTCAATTACCAGGAATGGATCCACTAGAAATTATAGTACCTTTTACTAATACTGAAAATGTCTCATTATGGACAGAAAATCAACATTGGCAAAGGGCTTACCATAATTGGGGGGGATGGTTAAGAAAATATAAACCCCCAAGTAAGTAACTTTAGTTTATAAAAAGGACTCCTTCACATAGTAAAAGGAACACCAAATTCTGAAGGCCTTACATTTTATCATGTTGCAAATAAATCTGGAAAGGCAGGTTATAAGTCAGAAAAATTAAATGTGGCTCATAGCCCTTATTGTCCAGTTCAAAAATCAGAGTTGAAAGCCATCTTATGATATTATTAGATTTTCCTGTGTCTTTTAATATGGATATCCTCAATACACAGTAAGAACGTTTTGCATATAGAAACTTCTGTACTTCACAATGATTCAGAATTAACCTCACTGTTCATTTCACTCTAACGACTAATTGAAAATAGAAATAATCCATTGTATATAACACATATCAGGTCCCATACAGGTCTACCAGACCCTCTGGCACATGGTAATGATGAAGTTGATTAGCTATTCATAGGAAATGTGCTAGAATTTTTAGAATTCCAGAAAAATAAAAGAACCATGTTAACTGAAAATGTTCAAAGATATTTTTTCTTTCACTTGGCAACAAGCCAAGGAAATTATAAGAAAATGTCCTATCTTTTTATAACTAAACTCTATTACCTATCAGTAGTATTCCAAAAATACCAGAAAAAATAAAATTTTGCGAGTGGATGTAATTCATTTTATAGAGTTTAAAAAATTAAAATATTTGCACCATACCATACATACATATTCAGAATTTCAACTGCTTAAGTTCTAAAAAGGCTGATTGTGTAATTACACATTTATTAGAGTTATAGCTATTATGGACATGCTTGCAATAGTTAAGACTGACAGTATATGTCTCTAATTAAATGAAACTGTTTTTGCATATTACAATATAAAGCATATTATAGGTATACCATACAATCCTACAGGAGAACCAGTTGTAGAAAGATCTAATTGTATTTTAAACGATATTATCAATAAACAAGAAGGGATAACAAAGACCCCCATATAAAAAATACATGGGGCTTTGTTAACTTTAAATTTTTTAAATGTAAGTGTGGAAAATAGACACTTGCTGAGCATTATATGTCATTAAATTTTGAAAAAGTACTGCTGCAATAAACCAGCCTGTATAAGCATGTTTTAACTTCAGAAGGAAAAGAAGGAAATGAGTTGAGTTGGGGGAAAAGTTTTGTTTTTGTTTCAACAGGAAAAGGAAAGTTATTGATTCCATCAAATTTAGCAAAGATTAGATTTTACAAAGGAGACCTCCTAAAATCTTGGCATCAGACATGAAGAAAGAAACAAAAAAAAAATAACAAAACAGGGAATATATGCTGATTTCTCTACATGGAAATAGCTCTGAAACTGGCTGAGACATGAATGTCTCCAGCCAGGACTTCAGCCATGCATAACTAATCCTACTAGCTACAGAGTCCTCATGTATGTCCTTTCAGATGTCATGGATGGGCATTTGTATTACAGTTTGGATATAATGTCCAAATGGATTTATAAAGGTCGATGCCTTTCTCCTGCTCAAACATAGAGCAGAGAATCATCTTTAGCTGAATTGTGCATGCGAAACATTCCATACACGTGTTAGTGAAAAACTATATATTCTCTTTGGAATGTAATATGTTTACAGAACAAAACAACAAACACCAATGAACTCGAGATAAGTAGCCTAGGAGACCCTACCTCACAGACTGCCTCAAATGCTGTTTTTGAGAAAACTTGAATCTAGAGCTACTTCAATACAGTTAGCTAACTAAGATAGTTCAGCCTCACAGTTTGCTCTAGTCTGAACTTCTGTTAAGCACTGCACCTACCCATCACACAGCACCTGAACATCAAATGATACAGAATTGATACAGCAAGCTTTCCTAAAACTTGGCTAATATCCCAATTTCCTTAGGGTCACTCAAAAAGTAATGTCGCTCCTAGACAACAGGAAGCAATTTTAAGAGAATGGCACCCCATATACAAAAGATGGGGTGGGTGATTTTCTATCTTCATTATGTGATGGTCTTTATTTTAGTGGTTATTTTTTTAATTTTGTTAATGGTTTTAGTCATTGAGGAAATAAACTAAAGGAAGTTAGATTAAGGGATTTCTTTTTCTCTTTCCCATCCTTTCTCTTCTATCTAATGTTAGGGGGAAAGGAGGGAGAAGGAAGGAAAACAAGAAAAGGGAGATACAGAAATGTCAGGATAAAAGGGTGAATTGTGGAATATATTTTTAGACTAAAGAGCATTGCAAGCCAAATATTTTACATTTTTGTATAGATTTTGTATATTCATGTAAAATTAAGGTTATTTTTGTTACATCATATATATGTTTCAACTCTTGCTTATGGCATTACACATATGCAACACATTTAAAAATTTCATGTAAAGCTCTAGTTATTAAAAGCTACTATTATAAACTATTTGAGATAATGCAAGATAATAGTCGGTCAATCAAACATACAATTATGATAGATACTAGTTTAGTTATTTACAGAAATAAGCTTTATTTACACACCTGTAGATGTTTGCAAAGTTAAGCAGATAGTAGATAGATGGAAATAAGCAATGTTTGCTCATTTAAATACACTGTGGATATCTGGTCTTTAAAGACCTCAGACATCTATGAAGTGCAGCATTAAAAGATATTTTATTTACGTTAGGATTTCATGAAAGTGAGACACGTCTCCTGCTAGCAGCACTGCATCACTTCCTCAAAGAAGATGATAGGAATCAAAGAACTTCCATTTAGAATGTTTTTCTTTCTTTCTCTCTTTCTTTCTTTCTCTCTCTCTTTCTTTCTCTCTCTCTCTTTCTTTTCTTTTATTTTCTTTCTTTCTTCCTTCCTTCCTTCCTTTCTTTTATTAGATATTTACATTTCAAATGTTATACTGTTCCAGGTTTCCCCTTTCAAGAAACTCCCCATCCTGTCCCCCCATACCCTGCCTCCATGAGGGTACTCCCCCAACTGTTCACTTACTCCCTTCTGCCTCCCCATCGTGGTATTTCCCTACACTGGGTGATCCAGCCTTCACAGAAGTGAGGGCCTCTCCTCCCATTGATGTCCAATAAGGACAATCATCTGTTACATATGCGGCTGGAGTCATGGGTTGCTCTATGTGTACTCTTTGGTTGGTGGTTTCTTCCCTGGGAACTCTGGGGGGAACTGGTTAGTTGATAGTGTTCTTCCTATGGAGTTGCAAACCCCCTCAACTCCCCCAGTCCTTTCTCTAACTCCTCCTTTGGTAACCCCATTCTGAGTCCAATGGTTGGCTGTGAGCATGTGCCTCTTCATATGTTAAGCGTTAGCAGTGTTGTGGGAATGGGTGTCGAACCTGTGCACACAGTCTGCTTAGGGCAATGGTTCAGACTTGAAGGGCTGGAGTTTGTTTCAAACGTTTCTACTTGGCAAAGAATTTCCTTTGCCTACCTGCAGACAGAATTCGGTGGACAAATGGCTCACAAAGGAAGTCAACTTCTGAATTTTGCCAAGACAAGTTAGGCAAGTCCTTCATTATTTCTGCTTCCCAAAATGCCTTTCCGATATCATAGAAAAGAAGGCCAAATATTATCCCCTCCCAAAACAAAACAAAACAAAACAAAACAAAACAAAACAAAACAAAACAAAACAAAACAGAGAAATCTTTCGGTTGACTGTTCAGGTATCCAGCAACCTCTGCCATTTCTACAGTTTTGGAAGCTGCTTGCTCTGCACTTCCTGTTTACTCAGTTTATATTTCTAGTTCTTATGTCCCTGATGGGGTTGAAGTTTGGATATTTATAATCTCACATTTAAATTCATTTAAGAAAATAATTTAAGGTCTAAGAGATAGTTTTAGGTTGATAAATGCAGTGATTTTGATACAGAACCTTGGACACACTAAGACAGAGTAGACAATAGCATGCCTTCTCCAAGGTTACCAAATACATGTGGACTGGACATTGAGAATATAATTCTTACCCGATGGTTTTCATAATTGTCCTTATTATATATATTTTATTGGTTTTAGAGAAAGAGCCTTTTATTGGACTAAAAGAGGGGGAAGTGGGTACTAAAATGGGGAAATGTAGAGATAATGTTTATATGCACTATATAAAGATGTGATTTTTGTCCTTCCTTGTTTGCCTAAGGCATCCTCTGATTGCTTAAAATAAAAAGCCTATAGCCTATGACACAATGTAGAATAGAAGGTGGGGCATCTAGCGGGGGGATGGGGGGAGAGAAAGAGACAGAGAGAGAGAGTGAGAGAGAGAGACTGATTTTGAAAATAGTCAGGTGCAGGAGATTTGCCACCGTGATGCACATGATGCAAAAGAAGTTGGACATATAAAACTAAGGAGAGGTACCCAGTCATGTGGCACAACTTAATATAAATGGGATAATTGAGGATAGTTCAGGCTTTGGCATTAATTCAAAATAAATACACCTCAATGTGATTATTTGGGAACTGGAACAGACATAGAAAAGGTCCTGAACAGTTTCATTTCATCTCAGAGTAGCTCTTACATCCAATTTTTCAAAGTAGATAGTTAAATACGTGAGCCACTGTTGTGTCACTATATTTTGTAGCCATATGGCTAGACCTTGTTGACGTGACTGTCTGGCCTAAGGCATCATTATTTTACTGCCACTAGTATTATTCTGTATGGATTGTGTTCTATTTCATAAGTAATAGCATTAGTTCATGGGCAGTGCAAATGAGCTATAAAAATTTCCTAAAATAGCTTGAAGAATAATTTGTTAAATGAGGGTATAAATGGGGGGCATGAGGGAGGAAACATCTTATGTGGCAAATACTGCATTGAAATCTCTTAGGGAAAAAAATAAGTTCTCACTGCCACAGCTATGAACAGCTGAGGTCATGACTATTTATAGGATTTCCTCTGTTGCCAGGTGCTCACAGTCTTATTTGTTTTTCCTGTCCCTTTTCTTTTCAAAATCACCCTCCTGGAAAACTATTACATATATCCAAAGTCTGTCCTAAAATTACAGGAAAAAAATAGAACACTTTATTCCAAGTAATAGTTATATTAAAATCTTCTCTCTATTTTGATTTGCCAACCTGTACACTAAGCATTGCTATATAAAAACAAAATATATATTTTCTACAAGTCCAGCTCTTAAGATTATGATAAGATATCTGGAGCAAATCTATTGGCAGGAAGGAACTAAAATATAAATTAGACTATTGATACTTCCCATATCTATGTGTTCAAATGTGGACAATTTAAATTAATACCACAGATTGATACTTTGCTCCAAAGAGTTTTAGCTCACTCAAACAATGTTAAAACATCATTTCCCAAGAAGTTTCAAGGGTCAAAGAGAGGGCTGGACTGCTATCACTAATATGTTGTGGTGGGAATTTTACTTTCCTCTAATGCATAGACCTTGACCTTTTTCTTCCACTAGACTCTTTTATAGTAAAATTCTAAAGTCCATTCTCCTTCCTGTTGCTGTACTTCATTGCTATTTTTCTAAAATGTCTGGAATTTTATTTTCTAAAGAAGCAGTACATAGAATCCAAGCTTTTCATAGAATCCAGTTCAACATCATTGACAGTGTCTAATTCAATATGTGAAAGTGTGGCTCTTTTGTTTCTTTGTTTGTTTGTTTTCTGTTTGATTTTTCTGAGACAGAATTTTGTTCAGCCCTGACTGTTCTGAAACTTTCTTTGTAGACTCTGACTTCAAGTTCAGAGGTACACATCCTGCCTCTGCTCCTGAGTGCTAGGACTAAAGGTATGTGCTACCACTGCTGATCAGGCACCTGTCTTAATTAGGGTTACTATTGCTGTGACAAAACACCAAAACCAATTCATGAATGAAAGGGTTTCTTATGCTCACACTTCAATACAACAGTTTATAATCAGAAGGAACTGATGCATTGCAGGAACCTCAAGGCAGTAGCTGATGCAGACGACATGAAAGGGTGTTCCTCACTGGCTTGCTCCTCATAGCTTGCTCAGCTTATTTTCTCATAGAACTCAGAACCACCAGTCCAGGGATTGAAGCACCCATAATCGGCTGCGCCATCTCCCATACATCACAAATTAAGAAAATGAACAATAGGCTTGCCTGCGGTCCAATCTCATGGAGACATTTCCACAGTTGAGGCTCTGCCCTCTCAGAAGACCCTAGTTCATGTCAAATTGACATTAAGTTAATCAGCACACTAAGTAAGCCTCAGTTTCTTCATAAACAGAACAATGCTTGTATCACAGAGTTAAAGGAAAGATTACATGAAGTGCACAATGCTACAAACCAAGCCCCTGTTATGTTCTATGTACAGTATTTCTAATATATTCAAATGTTTTTATCTCAGAAGATTTCACATGCTAAGGAAAT
This sequence comes from Rattus norvegicus, assembly GCF_021556685.1. Classification (NCBI taxonomy): domain Eukaryota; kingdom Metazoa; phylum Chordata; class Mammalia; order Rodentia; family Muridae; genus Rattus; species Rattus norvegicus. Next base: position 12,293,343 of record NC_141535.1, read on the forward strand.
AAGTAATACCAGAGACTTTAAGAAAATAATAGGGTTTTATCTGGCCTTTCACACCCAATTTGTCACATTTTGAAAGGGCAAGGAACATTAAATGATCTGGTACAAGACTACAGCAGGATGGATTACAAATTAGTAAAAACATAATTGGTAATTGAATTCACCAGAAAATGCAAGAGTTAATGCAAGGCATTTATTTATTTCAATAATTTATAAATAATCTAAAGACCCTTAAATCTGTTTAAAAACATATCAAACTTTTTTAAAAAGGACTTTGGGAGCAATTTTATTTGTTGCTCTTGTTTTTGTGTTGCTCTTATTTTATCATCATCATCATCATCATCATCATCATCATCATCATCATCATTTAGTGGGTATCACACGTGCCTCTGTGTATGTTTGCATGTGTGTTATGATTGTGAGTGTATAAAGGGTGACACATATAATGGTGATTGGACAGCTTCAGTTCTCTTCTTCAGTCTGTAAATATGCTCAATCTGAGATGCATCATCAGCTGACAAGAGCCTTTATTTCACTCATCTGTAAAAACTATACTAAGTTTTACTGACTATTAAACTTCTTTAAGTATGTATATCAAAATAATTGGTACTCAAATAATAAAGATGTTATTAACCATATTAAAAGTGTGCAAAAACATTTTCGTGATAGATGCATATGTATGCATAGGGTCACATATTTGCAGATACACATGCTTTTGTGTTAGGTTCTATCACTAACATAGAATCTAGTATTCGGGCCAAGTTATTTATATTATTTAGAAAATATAACATATTTACTACACATATTTAAAATTATTATGAATATAAGATCATTATTGTTCATAACTTGAAAATATGTAGAAATTGTTAAGATATATGTTTTAATCACATTATTTTTGTAAGAACACCATAGCTGGTGACATGTGTGGTTCAAATTCTTTCTGTGTGGTTTTCTTGTAACACTGTGTTTGTTTACTTTTATTTATCATGAAATCTTGACAATCTGATGAAAGCAAAATTAGAATTCTAGAAATTAATGGTTCGTGGTGTGAGAAAGTGTTAACAAAGAAGATGTAAGTATCCTATGGACTGAAGAACATCTATCTGCAAACATATATCAAATGTGTTGAAATACATGCAAGTGATACAAGGCCTATGAAGGTTCCAGGTGAAGCAGGGTTTAACTGCCAGCTCCCTTCACAGAAGGGATCCTGGTTTTGTTAAATGTTTGAGTTTGACAGCCTTGTTGTGATGATCCCCAGTGAGAAGAGCACTCAGTTGTGAACAAGAGTCAGACTTAAATCTGCACTCTACGAAGACTTATCAAAGTTTTTTTTCCCAGCTATAGTTTCGAATGCAATGAATATTATGTGTTTGGGCTTTTTGCAACTGGTCATTTACTCAGTGATACATGATCTGAATTACCTTAACAGTTCAGAAATTCAATATAATAGTTTATTCTAGACAGTTAACAATGTTACTTCTGTATGGTTTCACTGCTACATGAAAACCTTGCTTCTATTCATGGTTTATTCTTCTGCATCAGGTCTATTGTATTCTAGGGATTTATCACAGATGTATTTTTCCATTTCCTGTTTTAAAACATACTTGTATCAGTACAATTATAGTATTTTTCTATCTAAATGTTCCAAAGTAAGCTTTTATAATATTTACCCAGTTAATAAGGCTGTCTATAAAATATACAATATTCTCTTTCAGCATACTTTTAGAAACATATTTAGGCAGCAATGCATTTAAAGGGCACTGGATTGATTTCTCCATGGGGATTGCATGTCATAGCATTTTGTTAACCTACCTATTAATGTATAGTGCATTAGACAACTTTGCCTTGCATCATCAATTAGAAAAAAAATAATAACCAAAATAGTTTGCCTTCCAAATTGTTAGCTGCCACAGTGCTGAAAGCCAATGATGTGTAGAAAAGAAAAGCCTCATAACTCCTTGCCTGATAAATGAGTAGGGAGAATTTGACAGATCAGAACGAGATGAAGCAGCCTAAAACATTTGGCACAATGTGCGTCTGGCATACAGAGACTGCCTGTCAAATGCCTATGACTCCATACAGCAGCTAGGGACCCTATGGAGCAGCAGATGGGCCATTAAGGTAGTATTAATGTAGATGCCATCAGTTTTCAGTTCTGACTGGGACATACTCTTTGGAACTATGAGCAGCTGCTGCCATTTATTGTGACAGCTTCCTGCTAACTTTTGCCAACTGGCACAATCTGACTCTTTGTACCTGAGCTATTAAATGTGTGACTTCCACCATTTTATTCCTCCAGAGAATGCTTTTAATAATCCTCTAAAGAAAGAGGGAAGCATTTGTCACCCAAGTGAATATATATACTATGCAGTTCCATTGTACGCGGTTTCTTCCCAGTGTTAGCAGAGCTCATATTAACGTTTCCTTATTAAAACCTAGCATGGTTCTTTTTAAATATATGGAGGTATAAATTGAAAATAATCACGCATATTGATTCTAAATATTTAATGTAATACTGATGTATTTATTAATAAACTAGAACCTTTATCTTTTAAAATATTTTCCCCCATAAGCAAATAAAATAGACACATAAAATAAGGTAACATCAGCTCAGCAAAAGTAAATTATTTTGTGGTTGCTTTTAAGTATGCAAAACATATTTTCTTAACATTTTTAGTCATAACTAGTGCTCTATAGCATATTAGAAAAATCGGAGTATAAATGCATTATTGTATTTTCATAATATCTCTACTCTAAGTAGCAAAAAATGAATGATAAGTGACAAGAATCGTGCATTTCCCAGATACAGAATAATTTCTACTGTAATGCAACCAAACCATTGGCATAAGCCACTCTGTGCACATTTCCTTTCATCCAGCTAGACTTCGAGGGGTACATCGCATCGTTTTTGATTATGTCAAACAAGAAAGCTCTCAGTAAAGCACAGCACACGGTTTGTCAGACAATAAAAGCCGCAGCAGATCATTATAAAAATGGCTTGCAGACATATTCATTATGCTGAGCTAACCATCTCTTCTGCTTCAAATAATTCCAATAATTTGTGCATTAAATTTCTAAACAGATCTCATCCTTTCAAGAATATCCTTCACTGGGAGGTCTGTTGATTTATGCATGTACGCAGACACACAGAAACAAGCATGCACACACACACACACACACACACACACACACACAAACACATCACTGCATCTTAAGGCATTTAGACATTCTAATCTCTTTTCCATATGTGCAGTGATGAAATGCATCTTTTACAAAATGGAAAACATGGAATTTGCAAACAATGTCCACCCTAATAATACAGCTGTTGGTCTGCCTCTTACAACATGGACATGTGAAATAAATGATGTAAGAGGTGCACTACATTGCATGGCAAGGAAATGTGTGAAGTTGTGTCACAAATAAACCAGAGACTGGTTAGAAAGCTGGGATCTAGATGCCAATGACTCTCAGAAACCCCCTGACTGGAAAGGATATATGACAGAATTAGAGACTCTGGGAGTGAGCTATATATTTCAGGTAAGTCTATGAATTTGTGTAAAAGTGAGTTTTCATACACATTTACTTTTAAAAATAGAGATTAGAGGATGTTATTTTAAGGTAGTTCCAAAGAAGGAAGCTTCTATTATGGAAATGGTTCAAATGAACAATAAGATTCGAAGTGTAATTTGAAAGAATAGGGAGAAAAGCAAAATTCCTCTATTAAAATGTAAAGTCTGAAAAAATAGAACTATGAATAGAAAACCCTTATTAAAATTTCAATGCCTCAGTCTAAATACATTAGTCGATATGTTCGTCAGAAGTTTCATGGTCTGTTGTGTATGTGATTTTCTAAACATACTCTATCTTATCTAATGTTATCATGTGCATCAGACACATTGTCTGTTTACATTAAACACGTTTATCCAGGAAATTTACATAGTGCCATTTAATGATTCAGTTAGTTTGCAGTAGCTAATTTTTATAAGCTTCTTTTAGGCATAAAATTTGTTTTTTAATCCATGTAAAATGTTCACAATATCATTTTCTTTGATATCATTTCTAAATCAAAGGTACCCTTATATATGTTGTATTTTAAAGACACCATAATGATGAACTGAAACAGATGGGACAAAGCAAGACCACTGTGGACATTTGATGTTTGTAGCAATGTCTCTTACCAGAGCATTTTTATAGGCCTCTAGCTAGACAGAGTGCTCTTCTCCTACTCCATGGCTAACCTATAACCACTGCAGGCTTCCTATTGAATGAGTAAGGCTTGGAGAAGAGAGGGCTGGGGGATTCACACCTTTATGGCGATTGCTGTTACTGTTTTGACACAATGGACATTGCAGCAGAAAAGAGAGGATTGCAGCCAGCTGCCTTCTAAGCAAGACTAAATTCAGAAAGAGCCATGGTATGGTTACACTTTATGGGGTCGCACCTTAACACCACGTACTGCCTTAAAGTTGCAATTTTGTATTCTAAAATCTCAGCATTTGATTTTATATAATTAAGTCAAAACATGGTTGTGTGCAAATTCCCAAGACTTAAAAGCTAGTTAACTAGTTTAGTGAATTACTAAATAATTCTTTTAAAAATACAATTTTAAAAAGGAAAATGACATCTTACTAAGAAATGTTACTTTGCAATTCAGAGCAAAGAATATGTTTATACATTCAAGAATCATGCTTCATGTTATTAAAACTAAGAATAAGTAGCATGTTTTCCTTACTTCCTAGAGGAATAGTTTGGTAAATAGTTGCACACTCATGTGAACAGGGCTTAACATCGATGACTACACATACAGTGCCTAGGACTAGTTTCCTTTATACTCTTCAAGTACAGATGGTGAAAATGCTCTATTGAAAGTCCATGCACAGAATAGATCCTCCTATATCTTCTGAGACATATGTCAGCTGAGGCCTTATCTACATTTGGTATCTGGCTCAAACGGATATTGTCATGGTTCTATGTGTAGAGATATTTCACTAAAGTAGGAAAACATAAGAAGACTCTAAAAACTTAAATAGATATCATATTTTAAGGTTGATTATTTTTCCTAAGAACATGTACATTTTTCTATGCCCATACATCATCAAATGACAATCTCATTATTTATAGAGATCAAGAAAATATAAGACAAGTGTGGTCTGGAGACATCAGATCAATATTTTATTGTGTAATGAACCTGCTTCTCCAATAATTAGACTGATGTAGTAGTAGCATTACTTAATCACCCAGCGCAGTGTTATAAGGCTTGTTAATAGTTGAATAATTTGAAAACACCTTAAAACAGAAGCTTCACACTGGAAGAAAAGTTTCTATGACATTGCAGAGAACATAGACCTACCCATCTTGCCATGCTGTACAGAGGATTAATCAGCTTTAAAACTCACTATCTTTATTTTTTACTGAAAATAATTATTTTCATGGATGAGCTTTAGATCATAACCCCTATACATACACACACACACACACACACACACACACACACACACACACACACACACACCCAGGAAAGATAGACTTGGCCATTTCTGTTTCAGTTTACTCAGTAGGAACAGGAAAGCTCCATTTCCCATCCTAATACTTGTCCTCCGAGAGACTCTGCCAGCAACTGACTGAGACAGATGCAGACACTCACAGCCAACCATCAGACTGAGCCCAGGGACCTTAGTGGAAGAGTTAGGGAAGGACTGAAGGAGCTGAAGAGGATTGAAACCCCATAGGAAGAACAACAGTATTATTTAACCGGACACCTCAGATCTCTCAGGGACTAAACCACCAACTAAAGAGTATACATAAGCTGATCTATGGCTCCTGCTACATATGCAGCAGAGGACTGTCTTATCTGGCATCAGTGGGAGGGAAGGCACTTAGTCCTGTGGAGGCTTGATGCCCCAGAGAAGGAGTTTGGTGGAGGAGGGAGGCAGGAGTACATGGGAGGGTAAGAGAGAACCCTCTTAGAGGCAAAAGAGAGGTAAATGGGGTGGAGGGTTTATGGAAGAGAAACAAAAGAAATAAATTTAAAGATAGAAAGACATTACGGTCACATGATTTTGATGACTGTCCTGGTCTAATAGGCTTTTATAACACAGTATTTTAAACTGGGAGTTTAAAATTAACACTGATTTCTCACAACTCTGGAAATAAGAAAGTCCAAGACCAAGACATGAACATATTGAGGATTTGATAAAGCCTCTCTACCTGATTTGCCAATGGCTATTTCTTGTTTTATCATGTCATATCAAGAGAGAAATCATCTCTCTTGTCCCTTACAAGGCGTAAGCTATATCCTCATAATCTAATCACTTCCCAGAGGATCAATCCCCTATAATCATCACTTCTATGATTCATATTTTGAGATACAAGTTTTGTGGAGTCATAGTCATTCCCTAGAAATATAAAAAAGTAACAAATTAAGGTTCATATGTAGTGCATAAAGCAAGAGACAAAACTGTGGAATACTTACAAAATCGAATCAGTCTATAAATAGCTACTTATTCATTTGAAAAGTCCAAAGATATTATTTTAGATGATGTGTTTCTCTTTATCAGTGTGCAATTTTATTAATTTAAAAAGTAAATCAGTGCCTTCTGATTAAGCTGAATCAAACTGAAACTGCTAGAAGGGTAACACTGGACTGATTAGAGATGTCTTGGAAAGAGTAAATGACGCTATGGAACACAAAATTATATTGGTAGTGATTTCTCAGGAAATTAATAAAAGTAAATGCTTATTTCCCTGTATTTTCAGCTCTATTAGGACAGTTTATCAAGAAGTTTTCTAAAAACATATAGAAAACTTAAATTAGAAAAAAAGTAGAGTTGCTGGTATTTCTGTTTCTCCCCCACTGACAAAGTATGGGTCAACATTCTCTACAAAATTGTAAAGTGGTTGTCCAAATATACTACTAAATGTGGATGGTCTAGTTCTTTATATAAAGTGACAGAGTCATTGTGCATGCCAATCTGTTCTTCATACTTAGTCTTCATTCTAGTCAAGTAAGTGCCAAAGCTCCAATTCCCAATACACAGAAATGTACTGCGCTCATAAAACTATTCACATGAGAGTCACTGCTGCGTGGGAAACATCTTCCTTCAGTTTAAAAGATTTTCTTTTCCCCAGAAATAGTCCAGACAATATCTAAACATTGAACACAAACATAAAAAGTGAAGACAGATGGTGGTGCCTCATACCTTTAACCTTAGAACTTGGGAGGCAGAGGCAGGCAGATCTGGTCAGCCTGGACTACAAAGAGATTTAAATGGTATCCAGAGATATACAGAGAACTCGTGTCTCAGTAAAAACCAAAGGAAGAGAGACAATGATTGTGGGAGGTGCGAGGAGAGACAGAGAAAGAGAATCTCCACTTGTCATCGTTCAGAAGGCTTTCTATCATCTCATTTTCTAGCATTGCTTCAATCTCACTTTATTCTTTTAACCTAAGAAACCATCATGATTGGCTGCTTCATTGAGCTCACAAACTACTTTCCTAGACCCACAGATAAGAGTTAAAATTTCAACAAGAAAATTGAAGGGTAAATGTTTACAGGCTCACACTGAGTAAGGATGTAAGCTGTCTACTTAGAGTATTTACTGTCTTGTTCCATTCCTTACTCCCTGCATTTCAGGCTTCGTGAAAATCAGCTTTAAGTATAGAAGTGTCTAGATTTACAGGAACTACCACAGTCTTACTCTCCATAGGTTGCATTCTTTGTTCTACACAAGTAAGGCTCACCCTAAGGAGGCCTCCTGCAGACTAACCTATAAAGGACCTGCTTCTTCCTTCATTCTTTCAGAGTCTGTTCTGCAGATCTACAAGTTGAGCTGTCCCATAGCATGTGGTCTTCCTGGTACTTCTGGTGTCAGAAAAGTTTCTCTCCTGATAATGTCATACTTGCAAAAATTAAAATTTCAAGTATCATTTTCTGGCAAAATAATTTTTCCTCAAAATTTATTTTTGGCCTTGGTGGTTCTGCTTTGAACTGAAGGTCTTGTATCTTTGGCACAATTGCCTTAGATCTTACCACAGAAAACATAATGACAGCTGATTCTAGGAACCAGTAAGTTGAAGTGCTGCTTTGCTTCTTTATTGGCACACTGCAGTTTCTTTCCAGGAGCCTCCAGGAGTGGCATGCCCTACCCCAAAATCAAGTGGTGCACAACCCACATACACTTCTCAAAATGAGAGAGCTGCATATCAAAGTGCAAGCACCTTATACATCTATAATTATACATCTATAATTGACACTCATCTTCTAACAGAAAAAGTAATTCAACCCACCATATCTACTTTTGCAGTATTTTTGACTGATGGCCATCTGATTCCTGCCCTTGTATATTATGCTTCATATCCTCATGGGTTCCATTCACTTGATCATAAACAACAGCCCATTATGTACAACTATATAATTATAAACAATATGTTCAACTGAACCTTTTCCTCCCCTCTCTATGCACCTTATTGAATGCCATTCTTCTCCAAATCCACAAAAGTCTGCTAACTTTCCTGGTTTCCCTTTTTATATAACTAATAATAATCCCATTCTAGAACACAAAAGATATCTCTAACGTACTGTTTGTTTTCTCCTTGCTATTCCAAATTCTTATAAAAACTATTTGCAAAGCAAGTATGTTAGATAACATGAATCTGTCAGGCTTGTGGTTAAGGTAGAGGATCTAGAAGATTTCTCTCTAAATAATTGCCTTGACTAAATGTGTGATCATAATTTGGAATGGCAGGAATTGATCACCAATGATGCTTTCTTTTTTTTTTCCGGAACTGGGGACCAAACCCAGGGCCTTGCGCTTGCTACCACTGAGCTAAATCCCCAACCCCCAATAATGTCTTTCTTATACACACTTATTTTCCTCAAACTACTTGATGAGTAGGGAGAAGGTTATTTACAATGTAAATATTACAATGTAATAACCTAGAATCAGGGGGATGGGGAAAGGGAATAGAAGAGGGGGAAAAGGAGATAAATTTGAAATGTAAATTCATAAAATATCCAAGAAAATAAAATATAAAAAAAGTACATTCAAGACCCATTATATATATAAAGGACTTTAGTGCTTCCTAAAGTGTCAACTACTTGTGATTAGAGTATGTGTTTGTAGCTTTATTGTTTGAAAATAATTACAATAACAATAAGAGCTAGAAAGAATGAGCTAGGTAAGTAATATAAAAAGAATTGCTACATGATTGTTGATTCTTGATAGTTAAATGTCTTTGTACTCTCTTTCTGCAATGGAATAGGGGAGAGGAAAAAGGCAAGAAATTGTTTCCTGGTACCTTCAAGGCCAATATACAGGTGGTGGTGGTGGGGATGAACTATAGTGAATAAACATGACATTTTTTTAAAGGTGCTTGTGAAAAACTGTGGAGAGAGTAGGTGGGTACTGTAGGTAAGAGTGGTTGATATACAAGCCTAATGACTGATGTTGAGTCCACAGCACGCACATAAAGAGTCGGATGGAACTATGTTTGTTCTTCTAACAGTGCTTGGAGGTAGGGTAAGCTGAGGAAGGAAGATCCCTAAGGTTGGCAGGCTGTCGAGATGGGTTCAGTGACAAACTTCAGTTCGAGAGGTTAAGAGTGAGTAGAACACCTGAGATTCTCCTGTGGCCTCAGTACACACGGTTACAGGCACATGCATCTCACGCAATTACACTCTCACACAAAGAAAGTGCTGAAAATGAAATTCACCTTAATTAATAGCTATAGCTATACATGTGTATAAATATGCATATATAGAGAAAAATAGATATATATCATATATTTAAGATAAAGGCCCAAAATCCAGACTTCCCCAATAATTCATAATATAAAAGACTAGTTGTGCTGTGTGTTATTCAAGATTTGCACTTTCTAGGCATGTTTAGAAAGGAGATAATTATGTAAAGGGTTTAAGAGAACAGAATTCCCCTATTATAAAAAGTCTATTTCTGTGGAGCACCAGCAGGACAGAGCAGCCTGCTCTGACTTATAAGAATATGTGTGAAGAGTACAAGGTACTGTTGTTATGAAGAAACTATTCTTCAAATACATCAGCAAAAATGCCCAAAATATTTCTTCATGTTTCCTTTTAATTGGTAGAATTTGATTTTTTCAGAACATTAATACTCTAACTCACAGCTCCTTCCATTTACACTCACATTTTCTGAGGGTTGGAGAGCACTGTGTGAGGTGGGCAAGGTGTGATGTCAGTGAGAGTTGGTTTAGGTTTATATTGTAAAATTTTTTATTCGTGTTAAGAATGTCTTTGTGTGATGCCAAATGCTAGATAGATAGGAATTTTGTATAAACCTCACAGGTAGAAATCAGAATTTAAATTCTCCTAAGGTCTGCCACTCAGGACTCTCTCTTTAGAGAATAATTTTCAACAGAGCACTGACCACCCCATTACAAGTGCATTGTCTTTTTAACATGGTAGCTTTCTCCAATAACCACTACATTTTTAAATGCACATATTACTTAGGTTATGTTGAAATAATTTTTAAATACCATTTAATTAATACAGGTAGACATCACATTAAAGACATAATACAATATTTTGAATAGATAATAATAAAGGTACAAAGATAATCTTGATTTCAGGCAATAAATATTCAACATGATTGCTGATAGGTATGTTAATGATGTCTATTGAAGAAAATTTCTCTTGAATCTTACTAGTGAAATAAATGATTTTATATCCGTAAATAGCTATTATTTGTAGTTAACACCTCTGTTAAGACTTTTCTAAACTTAAGATTTTTAATATTCCAAACAAAACGATATATACTTTACATTATATAGAGAGTTTTTAAGTTCGTTAGTGTTATGTCACTGATCTGCTGATTGAAAAGTAACATGAATAAAATAGGAAAACCCTAATTATTTTTTTTATTTTTTTATTACATATATTTCTTTACTTACATTTCAAATGTTATTCCTTTTCCTGGTTTCCTGTCCATAATCCCCCAATCCCCTCTCGCTCTCCCATACAGGTGTTCCCCCCACATCAATCCCCCTTACCGCCCCCCGACATTCCCCTGCACTGGGGGTCCAACCTTGGCAGGACCAAGGGCTTCCCCTTCCACTGGTGCCTCAACAAGGCTATTCTGTGCAACATATGCAGTTGGAGCCCTGGTCAGACCATGTATAGTCTTTTGGTAGTGGTTTAGTCCCTGGAAGCTCTGGTTGGTTGGCATTGTTGTTCTTATGACGTTGCAAGCTCCTTTAGCATTTTCGATCCTTCCTCTAATTCCCCACAAGGGTGTCCTGTTCTCAGTTCAGTGGCTTGCTGTTAGTCTAGATGTGTCTTTCAGGAGAGATCTATATCCGGTCCCTTTCAGCATGCACTTTTCAGCTTCATCAATCTTATCTAGTTTTGGTGGCTGCATATATATATGAATAAATATGTGTATATACATACATATATATGCATAAATATGTGTGTATACATTTATGTATACATATATACATACATACATATATATATATGCCACATGTGGCGCAAGCTTCAGTCGCTGCTCTAAACTTTGCTTCCATATCGCCTCTTACGGATGTTTTTTTTTTACCGTTTTAAGAAGGAGTGGGAGCATCTGCTTTTGGTCATCCTTTTTCTTGAGCTTCCTGTAGTCTGTGGATTGCATCTTGGGTAATTCGAGTTTTTGAGTTTATATCCACTTATCAATGCGTGCATATCAAGTGTCTTTTTCTGTGATTGGGTTACCTCACTCAGGATGATATTTTCTAGTTCATTCCATTTGCCTATGAATTTCATGAAGTCATTATTTTTGATAGTTGAGTAGCAATCCATTGTGTAGATGTACCACATTTTTTGAATCCATTCTTCTGTTGAAGGGCATTTGGGTTCTTTCCAGCTTCTGGTTATTATAAATAAGGCTGCTATGAACATAGTGGAGCATGTGTCTTTGTTGTATGTTGGAGCATCTTTTGGGCATATACGCAGGACAGGTATAGCCGGGTCCTCCAGTAGTGGAATGTCCAATTTTCTGAGGAACCTCCAGACTAATTTCCAGAGTGGTTGTACCAGTCTGCAATCCCACCAACAAATTGTTGTGGTTTGCCCTGGAGTTATCTGTATTTTGATGCTAATTCCAGAGCCCCTAGGACAGCTGCCTAGTCAGGACTCAGGTGACTTCACGAGAACATTTTCCCCATTGAATTTGTAACATACAGGTGAGGGGCAGGTACAGGATAGAAGGAGGCCTGTCATTGGATGAGAAGGGAGGATGGGCGGGAGAGAAGTTTGAAGAGGAGGAGACTGGATCAGAAAGGAGGGAGAGGGGAGAAGCCACAGCAGGTGATGTTAAGAACAGCTCTGTGTATTTACAGGTTGTTATTAATGTTCTAAGGGATGGATGGTCCTGTGCTTTGTATGTTTAGGTGGGCAATTATATCTTATCAATTGGGTAAAAGATTATTGTGTTGTGTGTTCTTTTATGTGACAGTTTGAGTGTAGGAAAGTGTGCAGCGGCTGGAGACACTGGGCTGCCACCATGGAATTGGGATGTGTTTCTGCCAAGATATCTAGCAGATATCTTGGGACACTGCAGTGTAGACCTAGTGAGGGTAAAAGATCCCAATACTTTTTTATTTTTTTTATATTTTTACAACAACAACAATGGAGGAGTTTTCCTCTTTCTCCACATCCTTGCCAGCATCTATCACCTGAGGTTTTTATCTTAGCCATTCTGACTGGTGTGAGGTAGAATCTCAGGGTTGTTTTGATTTGCATTTTCCTGATGACTAAGGATGTTGAACATTTCTTTAGGTCCTTTTTGCCCATTTGATATTCTTCAGCTGAGAATGTTTTGCTTAGCTCTGTACCCCATTTTTAATAGGGTTATTTGGCTCTCTGGAGTCTAACTTCCTGAGTTCTTTGTATATTTTGGATATTAGCCCTCTATCAGATGTAGGATTGGTAAGGGTCTTTTCCCAATCTTTTGGTTGCCATTTTGTCCTAATGGCAGTGGCTTTTGCCTTGCAGAAGCTTTGCAGTTTTATGAGGTCCCATTTGTCGATTCTTGACCTTAGAGCATAAGCCATTGGTGTTTTGTGTTCTCCTACCAATCACTTACTGTATATTCCTGTCTTAATGTGCTTAAGCATCTTATTAAAGAGTTTTTAAAATTCAAAAATACTGAAAAATATGCATTTTGGATAATTTGTTGTAATGGCTATGCCATGGATGCAATAAGAAAGTAAGAAGAAATAAAAAACAACTTAAACCTAAGCTTTTCACGTTACTATTGGGGAGTTCACTGGGCTGTGATGGGATGCTTATAGAAAATCAGGATGTTTAATAACGTTTAAATTAAATTCTAAGATAAAATTTGTCCTTAAGTACATAGCCTCAACAAATATCATGACTTTTCAGGAAGTTTTAGAATTCTGAAACAATGAAAAATATACTATTTTTTCAAAATTTAATGTTCAATAATATATGATACAGGTTATATGAATCAATAATATACTAGAAAAAAATCAAGCTCTCAGAATAACAGAAAGGTACAAAATTGTGTTACATATGGTAATACAAAAAACATATATATGTATTATACATGTGTATAAATTAAGATGTTTCAAAGTCAACAAACTCATAAATATTATATAAGCACGAAAGCACAAGAATTAATCAGGTGTAACAGTTAATTGCATCTTGAGTAATTCGAGTTTTTGAGTTTATATCCACTTATCAATGAGTGCATACCATGTGTGTTTTTCTGTGATTGAGTTACCTCACTCAGGATGATATTTTCTAGTTCTTTCCATTTGCCTATGAATTTCATTTAATTTAGTTTAAACATTTAGTTTAGTTTAAATGTTTAGTTAAGTTTAAATGGTTAGTTTAGTTTAGTCTAGTCTAGTCTAATCTAGTCTAGTTTAGTTTAGTTTGAGACAGGGTTTCACTGTGTACCAGGAGGCTGGTATGGCATTCTCTTATGTAGACCTGACTGTCTTTTAACGCAAAGAGAACTACCTGCTCACATTTCCCAAGTGCTATAATGAAAAGCCTGCTTTAAATACAGGCACATAGGAGATATATGTCAATATCTTTGAGTGTTTATCATATCACATCTTGTAAGATTTTGATTGTCTTTAACCACTCTTTTTTCCCTTTACTTAGTAGTACTTTCATAAAGTTTTATCAATTTCATTTTTGAGAAAAAAGTGCTGATTTAAAAGTTGTAAACAACTTTTGTTTTTGTTCCCTCTGAACCTAAGAAAATAGTATATGTAAGATAGAACCTAAAGATAAAATATAAATTTTCCATATCTTAATGACCAGATCTGTTCAAATATGTTAAATTATTTGCTAATAACAATGACAGTTTTGCACTTTAAATTCTATTTTAACAAATTTTAATATAATTTAATACAATAAAATTTAAACATCCTGTATATAAAAAGACACAGAAATATATTAAATAGTTATCAGGAATCCAAGAGTACAGGTACAACAATGCACATGTAACCAGATTGTACATATATACTCATACTTGCACATATTTTTCATGCTTTACCATACCATAGAAGATATCTGCTTTGGCAGTTTAAACTATTTCCAGTTATTCTGGACCATTATTGATCAGTGTGATATGGAAAGGAGTCTCTGAAGAAGGTTTAGGTTTTTAAGCTAGATATTGAATTATATTACCTTCCATTTTTATCAATGCAATTATTGAATGTTCTTCCACATGCAATTTATGTCAAAACTATGGTGCCACTTTGAGTTATAGCTCTAGCTTTTAAAAAAACAGAATTTATGTAGATTCTTTGTTGCCTTGTCCACAATGAGGGAGCAAACAAGACAGATTTAGTAGTCACTTGATGTTTGTGGGATCCTCTACATCTTTTGAATTTTGGAGAGAGTAGGTATGGTCTAACTATCAGATGGACCAAGATTCATTCATCTATAGGTTTTACTCTCTGGGACTATATGTACTAGTACCACCATAGTTTTTTTAATATATCAAGAGTACCTCACAAGTGAACATTCTTAGCCAGCTTGCTAAGAAATACTGTAGCAAGTTTTCCCAGATCCTCTTGATTATTTTCAGATAAGTCTGCATTTTCAAACTCCTTTATGTTGTATGAAATGGTGAATTCATGGGCTGAAATAATATTTACTGAACATAAAAGTTATAATATATTTGGCTCAATGGATATGTGTAATTTAATGTATATTTTTATTCTTAGAAGGAATTCATTAAGCTCAAGTATGTCATATACTTTCAGTGGAATAACAGAATTGCATGATTCAATTTACGTTTGCTATGTTAACTGAATTCTCTTTTTAACATAGGTAAAAAAGAAAAAGAGTAATTTTTACATGCATGAAAATTTTGCTTTTATGCCTATTTTGTATCATTGATCTGGCATCTACAATTACAATGGCACATATTTACTAAGGTGTATTTCCCTAGCATTATATGTGGAGAAATCACTACCTAATATGTTGCCTCAAAATTCACAACTTCCATTTATCCCCGTTGTTTCAACTGGAAAATTCATGAAACTGAGGAATGGAAAATTTTATATGTATCATGAAGTTCATTCTTGGCTTTACAGAAAATTCATTTCATTCATACAAATGTGGGGAGACTGCAGGAGTTCTTTGGTCTTGAGTAGCCAATCATCTTCCTCCTGCTAACAAACAGATTTGGATTTTATTTTGTTTGTACATATTGAAAGGGATCAATGAAATATCCACAGCATGTGTTGTTGATTATAACTGAGCAGCAGGCAAACACATACAAAGGGGCTACTGCATTAAAGTTCTTTAACAAATAAGAGATGCCACTCCTTGTAAGTATAGGGCTTTATAGATCATTTTAATAAATTTCCAAATGCTTCTTGAGTCAAGTGATTAAGCATTAGAGCTCATTATTCTAAGAATTTTTTTCACTTGGAGGTTTACTTCCTACTTTTACTCATTCAACTGAAACCATTAGGATCACAGGAGAACTGCATAATGTCTTTTTAAACCATATTTCCCATAACACTTAATTTCTTGCAGCAAATCATTAAACAATCAAGAGTGGAATTTGGTGCTTAGTTTCTATAATAACTTCAAGCAATTATTTTAAAGGGCAAAAGTGAACTTTTTTCCTTACTACCAAATATTTTCTCCTGCCCATAATTAGAGAGACAGGTTATTAAAGAAATAACTTTGCTCCTGTGGAACTTAAGCCTGTATTTCTGTTTCAGTATATTGGGAGTCGACAGCAAGTACCAGGGAAGGTCCTGGGGCAAGCAAGAGAAGACAGTTCAATGTGTGAAAAAATAAGTGCCTGACTGTTGATATGTAATATAAAAATGAAACTACAGTTAATAAGGTGAGCATATAACAATTAAATCACCTAGGAAACTACATCCTCCAGAGTTGACAAATTATGGGGAACCCTCCCTCCAACTGTCTTTTGTTTCATCTCCAAAATATAAAGCAAGTACACTTTAGTGACATGATTTTTGTTTCCTGGCACCTTTCCATAGCCAATTTCATTCATGCAGAAAAAGGATGAAATTCCATCATCTGAGCACGACATCTCAAAATTCAGACTTAATGAGAGCTTTGGCAGCTTCTGTCGAAGGCAGACAGTGATTAACAAAACACTTCAGAGTACAAGGCACAGCAGTGCTCAAAGAAAACAGTGATGATCTCCACTTAATTGTAGAAAAGCCCAAAGCATCTGCCAGCCGAGGAGAGCAGGAGCCATAAGGAGCTGCTGCTCAAATAGACTGTCATCTCCAGAGATCAACAACCATATGCTCAGCTCAAGCACAAACTCCAAAGAAGTTAATTTTCTGACAAAATACAGGGATAAATATGACATTCAAACAAGTGTGCTCACTCATCCTGAACACACGTTCATCTGCACGCATCCATTTATGCATCGTTTAAACACAAGCAAATATAATTTGTTTGGAACACAAACATTGCTGTATGAATACAGGTATAGTTAATCTTTGTCTGCTCCATGGGTTCTTGTGATCTGTGAGTTTTCAGTAAACTTGATGAGGGGAAAAATTACTTGTTGCTTGTTATCAATTTATAAACCATATTTTTCACATTCTGAAATAAATACAATGTCTGGAAATCAAGGTTAAAGCATTTATTGGACCTATGTTTTGAAATTTGTGTATATACATATAGACAGAAATGTCTAATCCTGTAGGTATGTGTATATTCAGATACTCTAGAGTTGACAAGATTTGCAAACTTCAAACCATCTCTCCACTAAGCTAAAAATAAAAGTTATCTTACTTTTTATCTATCTATCTATCTATCTATCTATCTATCTATCTATCTATCTATCTATCTTAGTCTACATACAATGTTGGGTTCCTAGCAAAACCTACTTAGGACACAGCCTAATAAAAAACCTCACTTGAAAAAGTTTGTGGAAAGTTGCTGATGATACCTGAATTTGACAGTATTTTAATTACAAATAATTCACATTTAAAAACAGAGATACTGTTTAAAAAATATTTGAGGTAAGGGGTAGGGAATATAGCCTACAAGGAGTGCCTTTCTGTGCATGTGTATCTCTAGTACAGAAAAGAATCACAGAAGTTGGTACTCTTAAATAATTTATTTCAAAAAGAAACTAAGAAACAGAAATCAAGATGACAGGGCATCATCAGAACCCAGTTCTCCCACCACGGCAAGAACTGGATATCTCTACACACTGGAAAAGCAAAATTTGGATTTAAAATCAAATCTAATGATGGTTATAGAGGACTTTAAGAAGGACATAAATAATTCCCTTAAAGAAATACGGGAGAATACAGGTAAACAAGTAGAAGCACTTAGAGGGAAAACAAAAAAAATCCTTAAATAGTTATAGGAAAAAAACAACCAAACAGGTGAAGGAATTTAACAAAACCATCCAGGATCTAAAAATGGAAATAGAAACAATAAAGAAATCACAGGGGAAAACAACCCTAAACATAGAAAATCAAAAGAAACCAGGAGTCATAAAGGCAAGCATCACCAACAGAATACAAGACATTAAAGAAAGAATCTCAGAGGCATAAGATACCATAGAAAACATTGGAACAATAGTCAAAGAAAATGCAAAATGCAAAACGCTCCTAACCCAAAACATTCAGGAAATCAAGGACACAATGAGAAGACCAAACATAAGGATAATAGGTATAGGAGAGAGTGAAGATTCCCAAATTAAAGGGCCAGTAAATATCTTCAACAAAATTATAGAAGAAAACATCCTTAAGCTAAAGAAAGAGATGCCCATGAACATACAAGAAACCTACAGAACTTCAAATAAATTGGACCAGAAAAGAAAATCTTCCTGTCACATAATACTTAAAACACCAAAATGCACAAAACAAAGAAAGAATATTAAAAGCAGTAAGGAAAAAAGGTCAAGTAACTTATAAAGGCAGACCTATCAGAATTACAGCAAACTTCTCATCAGAGACTATGAAAACTAGATCTCAGACCAATGTCATACAGATCCTAAGGAAACACAAATGCCAGCCCAGACTACAATATCCAGCAAAAGTCTCAATTACAATAGATGGAAAATCAATATATTCCATGACAGAACTAAATTTAAACAGTATCTCTTCACTAATCCAGCCCTACAGAGAATAATAGGAGGAAAACTCCAACACAGGAGGGAAACTACACCGAAGTAACAGCAGGAAATTAATCTTCTCAAAACAAACCAAAAAGAAGAGAACCACGGAAACATAATTTCACCTTTAACAACAAAAATAACAGGAAGCAACAATCATTGGACCATTATATCTCTCAATATCAGTGGACTTAATTCCCCAATAAAAAGAAATAGACTAACGGACTGGATACATAACCTGGGACCACAATTTTACTGCATACAGGAAATGCACCTGAGTGACAAAGACTGACACTACCTCAGAGTAAAAGGCTAGAAAAATTTATCTAAGCAAATGGTCCCAAGAAACAAGCTGGAGTAGCCATTTTAATATTCAATAAAAACTACTTTCAACCAAAAATTCTCAAAAATGATAAGGATGGACATTTCATACTCATCAAAGGAAAAATCCACCAAGATAAACTCTTAAATTCTGAACATCTATGCTCTCAATGTAAGGGCACCCATCTTCATAACACTAACTTTACTAAATGTCAATGCATACATTGTACTGCACACAGTAATAAGAGACTTCAACACCCCACATTCTTCAATGGACCGATCATGGAAATAGAAACTACATGAAGGGGGTTGGGGATTTAGCTCAGTGGTAGAGGGCTTGCCTAGCAAACTCAAGGCCCTGGGTTCAGTCCTCAGCTAAAAAAGAAAAAAGAAAAAAGAAAGAAAGAAGGAAAGAAAGAAAGGAAGGAAGGAAGGAAGGAAGGAAGGAAGGAAGGAGCAGGAAGGAAGGAGCAGGAAGGAAGGAAGGAAAGAAGGAGCAGGAAGGAAGGAAGGAAGGAGGGAAGGAAGGAAGGAAGGGAGGAAGGAAGGGAGGAACTCCATGAAGACATGAAGACATAGCAAAACTAGCAGAAGTTATGAACCAAATGGAATTAACAGATATCTGTAGAACATTTCATCCTAATACAAAAGCATATACCTTCTTTACAGTACCTGATGGTACTTTCTCCATAATTGACAATATAATCAGTCCCAAAATAGGGCTCAATAGATACAAGAAGACTGAAATAATCCCATGCAGATCACCATGGACTAAGGCTGGTTAGCAATAACAAGATAAACTATAAAAGCCCACATAAACATGCAAGCTAAACAAGCTATACTCAATAACTTGGTCAAGGAAGAAATTAAAGACTTCTTAGAATTTAATGAACAGGAGGTCAGAACATACGCAAAGTATGGAACACAATGAAATCAGTGCTAAGAGAAAAACACACAGCTTTGAGTGCCTCCGAAAGGAAACTGGAAAGACAATACACTAGCAGCTTGACAGCACACCTAAAAGCTCTAGAACAAAAAGATGAAAATACATCCATGAGTAGACAGCAGAAAATAATCAAAGCTGGCTGAAATCAACCAGGAAGAAACAAAAAGAACTAACAATACCAGGAGCTGTTTCGTTGAGAAAATCAACAAGATAGATAAACCCTTAGCCAGACTAACAAGAGGGCACAGAGAGAGTATCCTAGTTAACAAAATCAAAAGTGAATGGGAGTCATAACAACAGTGAACTGAGGAAATTCAAAAATTTTCAGATCCTACCACAAAAACCTATACTTAACAAAACTGGAAATCTGGATGACATGAACAATTTTCTAGTCAGATACCAGGTATCAAAGTTAAATCAGGATCAGATAATGCATCTCAACAGTCCCATGACAACTAAAGTAATAGAAAGCTGTCATTAAAAGTCTCCCACCAGAACCCCTTTGAAGAAATCTTAGAAAGGACTGAAAGAGCTTGAAGGGGCTTGAGACCCCATATGAACAACAACGCCAGCCAATCAGAGCTTCCAGGGACTAAGCCACTACCCAAAGACTATATACATGGACTGACCCTGGGCTCCAACCTCATAGGTAGCAATGAATAGCCTACTAAGAGCACCAGTGGAAGGGGAAGCCCTTGGTCCTGCTAAGACTGAACCCCCAGTGAACGTGATTGTTGGGGGGAGGGTGGTAAATGGAGGAGGATGGTGAGGGGAACACCCATAGAGAAGGGGAGGTGGGGGGGGTTAGGGGGATGTTGGCCTGGAAACTGGGAAAGGGAATAACAATCAAAATGTAAATAGGAAATACTCAAGTTAATAAAGATGAAAAAAAAAGTCCCGGACTAGAGGGGTTTACTGCAGCATTCTATCAGAACTTCAAAGAAGACCAAGTACCTATATTCTTCACACAATTTCACAAAATAGAAACTGAAGAAACACTACCCAATTCATTCTTTGAAGCCACAATTATGCTTATACCTAAAGCACACAAAGACTCAACAAAGAGAGAGCACTTCTTACCAATTCCCACTATAAATACATGCCAAAATACTCAATAAAAATCTAAGAAAACAAATCCAAGAACACATCAAAACTATCATCCATGATCAAGTAGGCTTCATTCCAGCAACGCATGGGTGGTTCAATATACAGATATCCGTCAAAGTAATCTACTATATAAATAAACTCAAAGAGAAAAAGACACATGATCAGCTCATAAGATGCTGAGAAAGCATTTGACAAAATTCAACAGTTCTTCAAGGGAAAAGTCTTGGAAAGATCAGGAATTCAAAGCCCATACCTAAACATAGTAAAAGCAATATACAGCAAACTGGTAGATATCAAGCTAAATGGAGAGAATCTTTTAGCAATCCCAATAAAATCAGGGAGTAGACAAGGCTGCCCACTCTCTTCCTACCTATTTGACATAGTATTCTATTTACTAGCCAGAGCAATTAGGCAACAAAAAGAGGTCAATGGATGCAAATTGGGAAGGATTCAAAATACCACTATCTGAAGATATAATAGTATACTTAACTGATACCAAATATTCCACCAGAGAACTCTTTTTTTTTTTTTTTTGTTCTTTTTTTCAGAGCTGGGGACCGAACCCAGGGCCTTGCGCTTCCTAGGCAAGCGCTCTACCACTGAGCTAAATCCCCAACCCCCACCAGAGAACTCTTAAACCTGATATACAACTTCAGGAAACTGGTTGTAGATAAAATTAACTCAAACAAATCAGTAGCCTTCGTCTACCCAAAGATAAACAGGCTGAAAAAGAAATCAAGGAAACGTCACCCTTCATAATAGTCAAGAATAGTATAAAATACTTTGGTGTGACTATAAACAAACAAGTGAAAGATCTATATGATAAGAACTTCAAGGGTCTGAAGAAAGAAATCCAAAAAGATCTCAGAAATTGGAAAGATATCTTATGCTCATAGATTGGATGATTAATAGTAAAAATGGCCATCTTGCCTTAAACCATCTATAGATTAAATGCAACCCCATCAAAATTCCAACTCAATTCTAACATTAAAGTTAGAATGAGCAATTTGAAAATTTATTTGGAAAAACAGAAAACCAAGTATAGCACAAACTATTCTCAACAATAAATCAACAATAAAATAACTTTTGGGGGAATAACCATCCTTGACCTCAATCTGTATTTTTATATATATATATATATGGTATTGGTATAGAGACAGGCATGGAGATCAATGGAACAGAACTGAATACCCAGAAAAAAACCCATGCACCTATGGTCACTTAATCTTTGACAAAGGAACTAACACCATCCAATGGAAAAAAGATAGCATTTTCAATAAATGGTACTGGTTCAACTGGAGGTCAGCATGTAGAAGAATACAAATCTATCCATTCCTATCCTTGTCCAAAGGCTGACTGGATCAAGGACCTCCATGTAAAACCAGATACACTCTAATAAAAGAGAAACTGGGAAGAGACTCAAACATGAGCAGAGAAGAAATTTTCGTGAAGAGAACACCAATGGTGTATGATCTAAAATCAAGAGTCAACAAAATGGGACCACATAAAATTGGAAAGCTTTTGTAAGGCAAAGGACCTGTCAATAGTACAAAACCAACAGATTGGGAAAAGGTCTTACCAATCCTACATCCAATAAAGGTCTAATATCTAATATATACAAACAACTCGAAAAGTTAGACTCCAGAGAGACAAATAACCCTATTAAAAATGGGATACAGAACTAAACAGAGGAATACCAAAAGGTTGGGAAACACCTAAAGAAATGGCCAACATCCTTAGTCATCAGGGAAATGCAAATCAAAATCACCCTCAGATTTTCACTTCACACCAGTAAGAATGGTTAAGGTCAAAAGCTCAGGTGACAGTAAATGCTGGCAAGGATGTGGAGAAATAGGAATACTCCTCCATTATTGGTGGGATTGAAAACTGGTACAACCACTCTGGAAATCAGTCCAGAGGTTCCTCACAATATTGGACATAGTACTACCTGAGGACCCAGCTATACCATTCTTAGGCATACACCCAAAAGATGCTCCCATATATAAAAAGGACACATGCTCTACTATGCTTATTACAGTCTTATTTCTAATATCCAGAAGCTGGAAAGAACCCAGATGTCTCTCAACAGAGAAATGGATACAGAAAATGTGGTACATCTACACAGTGGAGTACTACTCAGCTATTAAAAGCAATGACCTCATGAAATTCATAGGCAAATGGGTAGAACTAGAAAAATATCATACTGAGTGAGGTAGCTCAATCACAAAAAATACCACACATGGTATACACTCACTGATAAGTGAATATTAGCCCAAAAGCTTGGACTGTCTTTGTAAAAATTCACAGCTCATATTAAATCCAAGACAAAGTAAGAACAAAATCTGGAGTCTTCATTCCTTCTAGAAGTGAGAAGATAATACTCATGGGCAGAAATACAGTGACAAAGAGTGAAGCAGAGATTGAAGAAAAGGTCATCCAGATATTGTCCTATGTGGTGATCCGTCTCATATGCTGCCTCAAAACCCAGTCACTAGTCCTGATGCCAAGAACTGTTTGCTGACAGGAGCCTGATACAGATGTCTCCTGAGAGACTCTGCCAGAGCCTTACTGATATAGATGAAAATGCTTGAAGTTAACCATCAGACTGAGCAAGGGAACACCAATGGAGAAGCAAGAGAAAGAACTGAAGGAGCTGAAGGAGTTTGCAACCCCACAGGAAGAACAACCAAAGAGTACACATGGAGAGACCCATGGTTCCAAATGCATATGTAACAGAGGATGGCATTGTCTGCCATCAATTGTTGGAGAAGCCCTTGGTCCTGTGAAGAAAATATCAGTGTGTTAAGGTGGGAGAGGGTGGGTGGGAGTGGATACATAAAATATCCAATAAAAAATAAAAGTGCCAAAAAATCATTAGGAGAGAAAATTATACTTCTATTATTTTGACATGGAAATATCCACTGTACAATTTCCTCAGAAAATGCATTATGTAGCATCAAAAGGACTGGAGTCAGCAGACTCTTAAGTGTACATGCCTCAAAAACAGGTGTTTGATTTATAGTTCGTACACTAGCCAAACAGCAGTGAAATTTTCAGAAGTGAGCAACCACAATCCTTATATACACTAAAGCAGAGCATCTGGCAGGGAACAAAGTGCTTCAGTAGCAATCTTCACTTCTACTGTGAACACTCCTGATACATGCCTCAGAACATAAATTGCATCTTTATGTTTCCATCATCAGCGTCTCTCAGTTACACATTGAAGAGTAAGCCTGCCTTGATTGTATATTGTATCTAACAGCTTTGTAAATCTGATAATATCATGTAGTAATCATTTAAAATAAAGAAAATTTTTATTTTTTTCTCCATTTAAAAAGAAGTATGTTCCCATAATTGTTTGTAACATACTAGAAGTCACCAAAGAAGAAAAATCAAACAATATTAAAACAGAAGTCAGTAAAAACTAAAACAAAGGCAATGTGACTTATTTTGACCCCTTTATCATATATGTATAATTTACCACTGACCCTCATGAAACTGTTCTTTTCTCTCTTTCTTTCATAATGTTTTCCTGTGTGCTTTTACTGTTGCTTATGTTTAATATGTTTGAAAACTACTTAAAATATTATTTAATGTTCCATCATAGAAGTAGCATACTTTTCTATAACCATTTCCTATTTGGGGAGTGGAGTCTATCTAATAGATTTTAGTTTAAAGTTAGATTTTTTTATTATAAACAAGTTTTAGATAACAAGGAAAAGTTCCTCAATGAAGGAAAATAGAAAATGTAATGCATAATGCTTCAATAGCAAGCAAGGGAAAGAAACATTCAAGAAGTATAATTGATCCTTGGAGTGGACAGAGGCTTCCACCCTTAATCAAGAAGCTGTTCAAAATTGATAGGTGCTTCTAAAGAAAAAATGAGTTTTCTCCTATGGACCTTCATTATGTATAAACTACTCTTAAACACATGCCCCATGACCATCAGTAGATGGCCAACATAAAACCAACAACAGTATTTTTACAGAATTTTGCTTTGCTTGGACATTTTTTATTACTTGTCTTTCACTTGTATATTATGCACTCTGATTCTGTGTTTTTAGGGGTTCGACGGCTATGTGTGTGCTTGAGACTGCGAGTATATATATATTGTGTGTGTGTTTGTGTGTGTTTTGTCTAAATGTGTGTCTGGGAGTTATATGTGTGTGTGTTTATGGTATCTGCATATTGTGGTATGTATGTGGTTTATGTATCTGTGAGTGTGTATGTAAATGTGTATGTGTTATACATATGTGTCTGAGTGTATTATGGTATGTAAGTGTGTCTGTTTCTTGTGTGTTTTTTTCTGATTTGTTTGCTTTGTTTACATGCTATTTGCTAAGAGAAAGTGCATTGAACTGACTGGGAGATGGGGAAGATTTGGAGGAGTTGGAGGACGAGAACCTATGACAAAACTTTTTCAAGAAAAGCTGTTAAAAACTAAAAATGTATTATTGAAGAACTAATAAATTATTTCTAATGTCGATCATTATTACTTAGAGCTATAAGCTATTGTCTTTAAGATGACTATAAATGTCAAAATTAAGGAAATCAGTGATAGATTAAAGATATGTTTGTTTCAGAGTAAGGGGATGAAGATATACTTTATAATAAACTTAAATTTAAATACAAAGGTTGTAAGATTTTATAGACTTACATCTGTTTTCATACATTCATTTACAATAATTTGAGCAGTTTTGATTAAATAATCTCAGCCCTACTCTGGTGTAAGTCCTCTCTTGACCTCTTCTTTAAGAGTTCATAAATAAGTGCTCAATTCTCCTGTGTTGATTTGCTCCCCTTACTTAGCCTTGGCCTTCATTCTCATGGACTTCCTGGGAAGATGCCTTTGAAACTCCCTTTCTTCATGTTGCACTCTATCTACATTCGCGTTCCTATCCTTGATTTTCTTCATCTTTTTCTCATTGGGATCGCCTTTTCCATTTTCTCCGCAATCAAAATTTTCAGATGATTCTGCAGCAAATACTGCTCCAAAAATTTTCATTCCATATCCAAGCACCAAAGAATTCCTGACACAGTTTGACATTTGTAAAACAGCCTATTTGTACTATTTTATTAATGGTCTTATCTCTCCTCTCTTACTAAATTGTAAATCCAAAGACTAGCTGGAACGTCTTAGACTGACAAATTTCTTTCATGATTACTTCTCCTTTTCTCAAAGGAGTATCATCAGAGCCCAGGTGCCTGATGTGAAAGGCGTGACTGGAGTCTCCTATAATATAAGATGAAAATTGTGTTCTCTTTGCTCAGACTTGTGTGTGTGTGTGTGTGTCTGTGTGTGTGTGTGTGTGTGTCTATGTATGTGTTGTCTTATCTATTTGTCTCGGCATGGTACATGTATATTTGTGGTATGTGTATGGTATATGTGCATCTGAGTGTGTATGTGTGTTTTGCATGTGTGTATGTGTGTGAGTGTGTGTCTTTTCTCAGATTTTCAGTGTCATATGACTTTTCTTACCATTCTGACATTACCATGATTCAGGATCATTTTCCCATAAAATCATAGACTATAAAATATTTAGTAGTCTGTCTAGTGGTAAACATCAAATACCCAATGCATTGGGACTTTACTGTATTTCTTAATTCAGTATTCGGTTCTTATTCTTTTAACTTCATAGAAAAATTATATTGTATCATAAAAGAAAAATAACTTACCTTATGGGGACATTTGGGCTAGAGAGACAATTCAAAATATATGAAAAATCCAACAAAAATTATAGCATATGTTTGCCAATGTCAGATAGTTAAAAGTTTACATATAAAATGTAAACTAGAATAAACATGATAATTTACTTCAAAAATGTTTGAAATTATTTCCTATGATGATAAAAGGAAGGCCTTCATAAATTCATAGGAAGCGGAAAAGCATTATTTGAAACAGAATGGGACACTACACCACCATACGAAAACAAAACAGAATAGTGACCTTCCGAGTTGTATAGAAAGGGCATTTTTTCCTGTGCAAATGGCCGAATTCTCTTATA
Source organism: Rattus norvegicus (assembly GCF_021556685.1). Taxonomy (NCBI): domain Eukaryota; kingdom Metazoa; phylum Chordata; class Mammalia; order Rodentia; family Muridae; genus Rattus; species Rattus norvegicus. The sequence goes on from NC_141535.1 coordinate 12,320,343, forward strand.
GAATTACCTACTAAGTATTTTGTCCTTCAGATTGAAATGGTCATTTTCCTTGAGTTCATGCTATTTGAAACCATGAACTTAGAGGAACCCAACATTTCTTGATGACATGGGAAAAGTTTATACAGGTATCTAAGGCTGGACAGTCCAAGTACCTTTTTTTTCTTTTCTTCTTATTTTTGTTCTCTTTTAAAATTAATTGCTTATTTTTATGACTGAAAATTGATTCCTTTCTCATACAATACATCTTGACCACATATTAACTCCACGTCCTCCTCCTAGTTCCCCTCCCTGCTTCTTCTCTTCTCCATTATATTATCCTCTATATTCTCTTTAGAAAAGAGCAGGTCTCCAAACAATGATGATAAACAGAATAAAATAAGATACAATAAGACAAATTCTCTACATGTACTCTGGACACAGCAACCCAATAGCCAGAAATTTGACTTCTAAGAGCAGACAAGAATCAGAGACATACCTGCTTACCTGCTCCCACTGTTAGCAGTTCCACACAAAAAAAATCATGCTAACAGCCATAAATACACGGAGAACCCGGTACAGGCCCATCTAAGCACCATGCTTACTGTTTCAGTCTCTGTGAACCTATATGAGTTCTGCTTAATTGATTCAGTGGGACATGTTCATGTGTCCTCCATCCCCTCTGACACGTACAGGCTTTTTGACCCCTCTCTGATGAATTCCCTATCTCTAAGGGAAGGAAACCAATGGAGACCTCCAATAAGACTTTCTCCACATAACGTCTGGCACTAAGTCTTTGAACCTACTCCCTTCTGCTGCTAGAGGAAGCCTCTCTGATAACAACTTGACAAGGCACCAATTTATGAGTATAAAGAATACCATTGAGAATCATTTCATTGATTTTTCTTTTTCAGTAATGTTTTGTTCTACTGTAGTTCTCTGGGCTATCCAGTCTCTGGATCCTGGCCATCTGGGCAGTGTAGGGCATAACTACCTCTTGTGTTGTGGGCCACAATGTAAACCAAACAGTTGTTGACCACTCCTACAAGTTCTGCACCATCATTGCCCCAGCACATCTTAGGGACATGACAAACTGTAGGTTGAGGATTTTATAACTAGGTTAGTACACAAGTTTCTTTCTGTAGCCTGAGGATTTCCTTCTCAGGCCAAAGAGTTTAGAATGTAACTAGTGAAGGTTTCGTTCATGCATCAGCTCTACTGTACATACATTTAAAAATACAGGAAAAGGCAGAAAAGAAAGTGCAACAAAAGATATAGGATTTTTTATTTGGTACTAAAACTTTGACGTATCCACTGGCTATCTGTGTGTATCAGTGAGATTCCAAATAGAAGAGATGTGAGATGTGTGTATTCGGATAAGGGTCCCTTAACAGACATATCAATTTAAAGTGAGAGACTGGTTGTGCTCAATGAGACCTCAATGATCAAACATGAGGAGTAATCTAGCAATTTTGTATGTTGACAGATTAAGCCAAAAGAGCTTAAAGGAGCATCACCATGCAAGACATTCAGGGGAAAGACGTCTTAGAACATAATTGAAAAATATTTCCCAAGAAGGTGAGCACCCGAAATTTTACTAACAACACTGCCAAAATTTAAGATAAAGAAAAATGGTAGTACTCATATTTTAAAATAGAGAAAAGTGTTATTTACAACATCTATTTTAGTGGATTGATTTGGGAAACACTAGAAGACAATAGTCTTGAGGAATCTTGTAAGGAAAATTCTTGATTATATAAGATTAGAAGATTTCTAATGAACTTGAGTGTAAAACAAATATCATGGCTATAGAGCTTGTGAAACATTGTCTAACAACAAAAAGAAGACAGAGCGCTGATACATACACAAGTAGACTGATAGACATAAAGCCTCAGGAACTCCTACCTTCCTTTGCCTTCCCTGTGAAGTGGATGATACCATCATCAAACAAACAAGACCCACGATGATTATAGAGTAGGTTAGAAATCCGAGGGGAATTTCTCTAATTTCTCATTGGGGGACCCCAAACCTAACACTATTACTAATGCTATGATGTTCTTGCAGATGGCAGTGTGATATGGCTGTCCTCCTAGGGGCCCTACCAGGAGCTAGCTGAGACAGAAGCAGAAACGTACATCAAACCATTAGACTGAGGTCAGGGACCCCTCTGATTGAATTATGGAAAGGATTAAAGAAGTTGAAGTGGAGACTGACTCTCATAGGAGGATCATCAGTCTTAACTAACACAGACCCCAGGGAGCTCACAGAGACTCAACCACAAACCAGGAGTATACAGGGGGCAGTCCAAGGCCCCTGGCACATAGTAGAAGTCTGCCTGGTCATGCCTCAGTGGGAAGAGATAGGCTTAATCCTGGAGACACTTGAAGCTCCAGGGAAGGTGAGAGTTCTGTTGAGTGGAGAGCACCTTCTCAGAGGCAAATGAGAGGAGGAATGGGATGAGGAACAGTGGGAGGAGGAACCAAGGGAGGCAATGATTAGAATGTAAATCAATATTTTTTTGAAAAAGGAAATGTGAAGGTAGATGAGAAATAATAAAATGATAGTGGCTAACAGTGAAGGAAACTTGAGTATAAATAGTAGGATTGCAGACCAAATATCCTGATTGTGAGACATTTAAAATCCTTTATCCTTTCCATTGTAGTCATTGAAGAAAAAGAGAACTTCTAACAAAAAGGACTGGATTTCAATGCCCTACAAATACTTAGGAGGTCCAGACTATGGGGAAGATATAAAGGCGCAGTTGCAATAATGGTCCATAAAATATAAGCACCGAAACCTGAGAGAATAACCTATTTGTCACACCCTGTGTGGTACACATAAAATATTTCCAAATCTTTTGCTCTCCATGTAAATATTTTTCTCTGTTCCTTGAAGAGTAATCTTTACAAAACACAACTATTATTATCTTAACAACTTGGTAACAAGTACATGATTACCAATGACTTAATAGTTACATGATCTATTTCAAGTGGACAAATTGAAATATAAAAAGTGCAGTGAACCTAACAAAGCAAAAAACAACAATTTGGGGGATACAAAAGAATAAAATACAAATAATTATCAGCTTTGAAATCATGTGCAGATTTTGTCTGTGATGGCATTCTGACCCTAAACTAATGATGGCAAAAATTATCAAAAGTTTTCATGAGTTTATGTTACTTCCTATATACAATAAAGATAATACCTACCAGATAGAGAGACAGTGAGTGTTGTATGAATGCATACACAGATAGATAGTTGGTAGGTAAGACAGATAACTAGATAAATGATAAGTAGATGGGTAGATAAATGATAGATATAATAAAAATATACATTTTAGACTTAATTGCTTTTTAAACTTAGTTACTTGAAACTATTATCCAGTATGCCAAACATGTGTGCTCTAAAATGCTTGTTTCTTTTGATATCAATCAAAACTGTAAAAATGAGCCAACAATCATATATATGTTTTAAAATGTGTCAAAGACGAGTAACACTTCCTTGTTATATGACTTTTCAGAGACCTTGATATGTTCAGGTGACTTTGGAGTTTTAAGTGTTACAACATGTCAATTATCAACATATATTTTAAAGGAATGTTATTTTTCACAAATATACATATAGTCAATTCCAGAAGATGAGCTTATGTTCTGAGAAGTTGCTCAAGAACAGTCAAGCTAAGTTGAATCTGCTTCATGCTTTTAAAGGCCCTCCGTTTAAAGATCTATCATTGTGATTTTTCAGACAAAAGGCTTTATAGTCATTTGAATCATATTAAAAACTGACTCTTAGATTTATTTTTATATTTATTTGTGACTATGTGTCTGTGCCTGTGCATGTCATGTGTGTGCAGTGTCTGGAGAATGCCACAATTCTCCAAGAGTGGCAATTACAGGAACTTGCCAGTCATCAGTTATGGGTATAGGAAACTAAACATATCTTCTTTGGAAGAGGAAGATGCACTTTCAATGACCATCTCACCTGCACTGAAATTCTACTCTTAAATTAGCCTTCCTCCACTAGTAGAAGCTGCTGCAACTTAGTATCAACAGGCTTCCTCTTACAGATCTAAGTTCACTGACAAATATTTGTCAATTCTATACATTGTAAATTGTAAATTACCAAAAATAGGCAAAAATAACAACAACTTGTTGGTTGTGGCTCTCTATTCTTGTAAACTGTTAACCAAGTAATGAATAAAGATCATCATTTTTTGCCTACTTTTTCTGTAACTGCATGCACTTCTACAGTCTGCCTAATTCTAATTGAAAATTAGAAAGAATATCTATCAGGCTCCCATTTTTAATTAGCTCTTATAAGACCTTACATAGTCTAACCTATTAAATTCATGTTGCTTAAATAAATGATAATGCTCATTTTTATGCCATACAGAGAAAGTAAGCCAAGTAATAACTGGGGCATCCTAGGTGGAAGGATATTCAAAACAATCTCTGAAAAAGGGAATAAATTTATAAGTATACTTGACAAAACACACACTTGATTTTTCTTTATGAACATCAGGTTATTTATTAAACATAAACCAATACTTAATTTTTAAACACCTGGCAGCTAATTTTAGATTTTTTTTATTCTCTACGAACATTTATTTTATACTACTTGTAAGACAGAGAAACTGTAGGTGTGAAAATAAATTCCTCGGGCTCTCTATTCTTGTAAACTGTTAACCAAGTAGTGAATAAAGATCGTCATTTTTTGCCTATTTTTTCTGTAACTGCATGCACTTCTACAGTCTGCCTTAACCACAGAAAATTGACATTTTTTACATCTTTTGGTTAGCATGACATTAACTGGACTGCAGCATTGTATTCTGCTTGTATTTCTTCCCCTTATTATTTTTATGCATTTTATGCTATTTTTAAAAGCATGCTGTTGAGCATGTCCTGAATGAATACAAGTGAATGCAAATACCAGACCTTTTAGTGTGAATACAAATGTCATGTTGCAGCACAGCCTTGTTGGTTGTATCTGATAAAAGAGAGCACATCCCATGTCAAGTTAAATCGAGAATGTCACATCAACTGTGTCCTTATGAAAGAAAGAACATTGTGCTACTGATGAATTCTGAATGAATTCAAGAACACACAAAGGTTTCACGCAAATTTGGAGAAAGAAGCTAAATTCAAAAGTATGAGATCCACTGCCAACCCAAGCTTGGAGAACTGAGAATTATGATGCTATCTTCTAATGTCAGTTTAAAATTATCAATCATCTATTTAGATATCTAAGGAAAAATAATATTTTTGCATTGTTTTGTTATTAGTTTTATACTTACTCCTTTTCTTGTGTATTATGTATAGCAAAGTCATTTACATTTTAACTAACATAATTGTAAAAATTATCCTAGGTGAAAAAGTCCCCTTTGACCCACATCTGTTAAAGTTTTTGGTCCTGCCAAGGTTATACCCCCAGTGCAGAGAAATATTGGGGGAGGCAGTAAGGGGCATGGATGGGAGGGAGGGGATGGGGCCTTATGGACAGGAAAGGGAATAACATTTGAAATATAGGTAAAGAAATATATCTAATAAAAAACTTTTAGAAAAGTTTTGATCTGAATAGTTTATGAAGAAAATCACTGATAACCAAACGGCCCAAGAGTCCATAGGCCTTGACCTAACATAGTGTATTGAAATCAGGTTCAGGCAGGCCAGATTCTAATTATCTAAGCATGGTTAAGGGAACTATTCCATTTCTTCACTGTGGGCTAACGTGCATTTTCCCACTCAACAAAAAATAATGACATTTAATGTTAGTTCTATAAAAACTCACATTGCCTTTGCAGCATCCTGTGCTCTGGGTGATGCCAATCCATACTTCTTTTATTTGGGCAAATCACTTTGTCTTTGAGGCTGTGGAAGAACACCAGCAGAGGAAAGAGTACTTAGTCAAGGCACAGTGTATAAATGGCTCTGCCGAGAGCATTACAAAGGCTCTGTTGTGCTATCACACAGCACAGCTAATAATGCACAATATGAAAAATCCCTGCCAAGTGCTCAGAGAGTGCACATAATGCTTGCCATTTGTCTGATCGGCTTCTTGTTGTGTGTTGCAAGAGTTTATAGCAATAGAGTCAGGAAAGTCTACCACACCCTAAAGTCTTCCTGTTATTATATTCCCCCCCAATGTGTGATCTGTGTGATCTGTGTCTCTCTGTGTGTGTGTGTGTGTGTGTGTGTGTGTGTGTGTGTGTCAAGAAACAGAGAGGGGGAAGAGAGAGAGAGACAGAGACAGAGACAGAGACAGAGACAGAGAGAGGGGGGAAGAGAGAGAAAGAGAGAGAGAGAGACAGAGCCTTAAAGACAATAGGAAGACCTCTTCTTTTTTTTTAAGATTTATTCATTTATATCATGTATATGGGTACACTGTCACTGTCTTCAGACACATCAGAAGAGGGCATTGGATGCCCATTACAGATGGTTGTGAGCAAACCATGTGGTTTGCTGGGAATTGAACTCAGGACCTCTGGAAGAGGAGTCAGTGCTCCAAACTGAGGAATGGATACAGAAAATGAGGTATATTTACACAATGGAGTACTACACAGCTATTAAAAACAATAACTTCATGAAATTCTTAGGCAAACGATGGAACTAGAAAATATAATCCTGAGTGAGATAACCCAATCACAAAAGAACACACAAAATATGCACTCACTGATAAATGGATATTAGACCAAAAGCTCAGAATACCCAAGATACAATTCACAGACCATATGGAAGGAGGAGGAAGAAGACCAAAATGTGGATGCTTCAGTCCTTCTTTGAAGTGGGAACAAATTACTCACAGGAGGATATTCAGAGACAAAGTGTGGAGTGGAGACTGAAGGAAAACCCATCCAGAGACTACCCTACCTGCAGAACCATCCCATATGCAGCCACCAAACCCAGTCATTACTGCTGATGCTAAGATGCACTTGCTGACAGTAGCCTGATATGGAAGTTTCCTGAGAGGCTTTGACAGAGTCTTACTGATACAGATGAGGATGCTTGCAGCTAACCATTGGACTGAGCATGAGAATCCTAATGGAGAAGTTAGAGAAAGGACTGAAGAAGCTGAAGAGGTTTGCAACCCCACAGGAAGAGCTCCCAGGGACTAAACCACCAACCAAAGAGTACACATGGAGAGACCCATGTCCCTAGCTGCATATGTAGCAGATGATGACATTGTCTGGTATCAATAGAAGAAGTCCTTGGTCTTCTGAATGCTTGTTTCCCTAGTGTAGGGCAGTGCCAGGATGGTGAGGTGGGAGTGGGTGGGTGGGAAGGGGACCATCCTCATAGAAGCAAGGGGGGAGGTACCGGACGGGGGGGAACCAGGAAAGGGGATAACATTTGAAATGTAAATACATAGAATATCCAATTTTAAAAAAGACGTTAGAATAGTGTCCACAATACACAGTACATGAGAAAGTAGGTGGGTATGAGATTAAAACACTTCTTCAGAAACAGAATTGGAATTTTTACCTATAAAACCTTATAAAGCTTTTATTAAAGATGCCCTATGTCTGCTAAAAGCACACAGGGCAATCCTTTAAAGAATGATTTAGACATCAGAATTGTTAGTTTGACTAACAATTGACTAAGTTTATGTTGTTGCTTGTTTCCTACTTACTGTACGTGTAGAACACTTAGATTTCTGGTCTGTGCTGAACTAATGCGTTCAGAGCAATTAATTTCATTCCTGGAGTATAGTAATTACTCAGTTTGTGTTTTCTCTTCATGTCTTGGGAATTTACACCTTTTTTTCTAGTTTTTACTGTGGATATTTTCTCTTAAAATACAACTGTATATTCCTCCAACTATTTTTTTTTTGCCCAGCTCTCCTCCAATGTGATGTTGGATGCCCCATTAAATGATATATAAATTCTCTAGTGGTGACATGGAGAACTTGAGAATTTCTGTAATGGGTATCCCTGGGGAGTATAAGTTCCAGATGCCTCATGCCAGAGCCAGCTCTCCAGGGAATATTGCTTGATGAGAGCTTTGGTCCAGAGAGATCAGGAAGAGGGGGTCCTGTGGAACAAAATAGACCATGTCATGAAATTGGTAAGGTTGAGTGGGTCTGAGAGCCCAGTTGCCTACTAGATTCCTGTACCCGAACAGGTGACCACACTCCACACATCATGGGAGAGTATGGAAAGGGTCTTCAATAGCACTGTCTAAGGACCCAGCATAAAGCCCCTCTGCACTCCCAGACAACCACCGCCAAGCTAAGGAAAATTGCCAGTGATCTAAGCTGGAGTTCCCAATTACCTTATCCCGGGCTGGTCATCATCCTTAGCCTGTGGGTCCCCAAATCCGTTCCCAACTTTTTGTGATGCAGAGTCAGTTGGATGTCCAGGACCTTGGGAATCCCCAGTCTCTGCTTCATTGTGGTCTCATAGAGCCACACCCTTCTTTCCCGACTTCTCTGTGCCATTTTCCAGTGGTGGAGCTTCCCATCCCAACTCTGTGTATTGGCACTTCCGTAAAGCACAGCACCAGACACTGACACACCAGGTAAACTCAGTCTAACATCTGCTTTTTGCCTCCCTAGTGGTGTTTCACCACCCTAATGGCTGGCAAAATGCAGATTCATGGGCCAATCTGAGGTAAGAGTGTGTACACATCAATATGAGATTGACAATTTGGTCCACTCAGGAGCCATATAATATTTCTTTCTGTGAACCACTGTTCATAAACTGTACTACATGAGATAATAGTCTAGCCAATGCTTATATTGTCTGTGATTGTTCTGTATATAGAAAACATATATTCATTATAAGTTTAGTGAAGGTAAAAAAATATTCCAATGTCAACAATTATTCAAAGGGAATAGAATCGAATCTTAGTTCTCAAGTGTGGGTGGTGTGTGTGTGTAAACGGGGGAGAAACAGATAGAGGGCAAGAGAGACAGAGAGAGAAAGAAAAGGTAAGGGAGAAAGAAATAATTTCCTTGAGCATTGGACTTGATAACCTTCCTATAAGTAGCAAAGGGGAAAGTTTATGTTTATTTTCATTCTAGAAATTAATTACTTTGCTTCTATTTATTGCTTCAGACATTAAACACCTTTCCAAAGAGCTGTCAATCAACTCCTCAGCTTTTTGGAATAGGCACTTCCTGCAAGAAAAGAATCAAGGTTATTTCTTCCCCTAAATTACCCAGAATATAGGACCTGGGACTATCCTGAAACCTGGTACCATTATTCACTACCTACCCTCTGTTTCTGAAGCCTAGTTCACAAAACTGTTTGGGTCAGGTTGAATCCTGCTGTTGTCAAAACAAATTAACAATGGAAATAGTTATGTATTTTTTGAAAACGCTATGCATTTTTTCTGAAAACTGCTTAAAATCTATACTACTTAAGAATTAAATTAGAAGTAATATTGACAACAACCTAAATGTTAATATCACTTAATAGGTTAGGTTGAAGGTTCATTACTGACCTGCAGACTTAATTGGAAAATACTTGAATCTAAAGACTGCTGATGTCCAAAGAGGAACTTAATGAGGCTAAATTTTTTAAAATATTGTCTTATTAAGAAAAGTGAGTGGAAATAAAAAGGCAATTAATTTTTAAAGCCTTCTATCCCCAAACTTAACAGCCACAACCGTATTTTATTAAACTATTAACAAAGATGAATTCATCTTCAGGTGAGATTGTCTAAAGAAAAGCAAATGATTTTTGCCTACTACTTTCTACTATCTTAGTTATTTGATCTTTCTACTTCTTCACAATACTATTCACTTGTTTGATCTCTCCCAGACAGAAAAGGTATCTTTTATTTGCCTGATGTACTTGTCATCTATAAGGGTTACTGCTGAATAAGATCACCCTTACTAGTCCTTTTTGAACTTGGACTGTCTGATTCAACTTAGTTGTTCTGACTCAAACTCCTTTCCATGCTGACTGATTTATTTGGTTTCTCTTGATGAATTGCCCTGCTTGACCTTGAATTAACTCTGGCAATTGGTTCTAATCTTCTGGCTCCTACTTATTCTCTGGCTTCAACTGCCTATGTTGACCTGCACTGATCTGCATGAACTCACAAACAAACTCCACTCTACTTCACTGCACTCACTGTAATGACTCCCAACGCAAAGCCCCAAACTCCACTGACTGAATGCAACGGACTAAACAGAACTAACTGAACTTTCTCTGCACTGCTCTTAAGTAGTTTCTCATTCTTATCTGTTCTCATGAGAGTTGGGCATTTTCTAACACTGACTTTGAATCAGATTTCTGTCAATTCTTTCTCTGACTCATCACTTTGTCTGCTCCTCAATTAGATGTCACTTTCAAACATATCTGCTTCCTTCTACAAACTAACATTTTCTTCATTGTTAGGGATTAAAGGTGTAAACAAAGGATATGTTTGTATTCCAGCCAGATAATATAAACTTAGAAAGTCTTTGGATGTGATCTCTTGCCAGAGCAATCATGTTGCTGGATTAAAATTCCTCTATACCAAATTGTGTTTCCATTAGCACATTCCAATATTTCAGAAGCCAGAATGATGGTGTAACTATATTTCTTATTACAGCTTTGATTTAGAAATAAGACTCTGAAAGGTCACAGAATTGTGAATATCCAAATGGTTGATTGTCAGGTGTGTATTTCAGTGTTTGATTAGCAGCCAGTAGAGATTGTTTGCCTAGGGGTCTGGGATAAAAGAGGTAACTATTTGATGCTATGTAGACAATAAGCAGATAGACACTTAACATCTTAGAGCTATTTTTAAGAATAGTTGAAAGTTGTTTTTATAACTTTGTTTTTCAACATAGGAGAAATTAGTACTAAATGAAATGTCATATAGCACAGAAAATGTGACTGACCAAACATCCAACAATGAAACTCACAGCATAATAAACCAGCATGAAATGGAATGATAAGACTTTAAATATAAAATTATTTTTAAAAATAAATTTGTAAAGGAAGAAAAGAGTTCTGATAATGAATTTTACTCAACAGGTGTCGATTGGTACTTAGAAGAACGTATGTTAACAGTAAGGAATAGGAGCTAGATTATACACGAACAGTTTTTTTTTTCTTTGAACGCTTCTCTACAATGTGTTTTCAGTCATGAACCGCACACAACTTCTTTGCTCTCTCAATGTACGATGAAAAATGAAAAGATGAATTGCATTTAAAGTGAGATAAATGGAAAGGGCAGTATCATAAGCAAGCCTCAGATTTGGGAGTAGAAGCAAAATCATTATGAGATTTTTATGTTTCTCTTTATTGAGTTGAGGATCAATAGTACATGAGCTAAAGGGAGAATTTTGCCAGACTTAGAGTGTTTTGAAAAAAACCAACTTGCTAATCCTGGTGGACATTTCAGTTGCTATTTGTGGGTGTATAAACCAAAAAGGGAAATTCGGTTCTTCAAACATGTACTTCTGTGTTGAAATCTTAGTGAAACATTTCAAGACTCGTGAAATGCTTTTTAAGATAACTCTCTATCCTACCGGTAATTGTGGTACCAAACATCAATGAAGCATTAAGCATATAATGAGACTCAGTAAATATTTCCTAATAAAAGAACAATTCATTAATTATATTAATTTGAACTGCTGAAAAATGAATAACTTATTGAGTTTTCAATGTACAGGAGGCATTATAAATAAAAATTAGAATGAGGAGTTCTTCTGTATAATACCGTTTTAAAACCTAATGGAATTACTAACAGATGATGAAATTTTGATCCTGGGCTAAATATAAGTAAATGAGGTACAAATGCTTAAATGCCATCTCATAAATGTTCTGAATAATTTAAAGTCTTGATACTATTCACTTAATGAGAAATTATTAAGCTTCTTTAAGTGACAAAAAATAAAAACTGTTTATAAAAGAAGTGAAATATACAACTCAATCCTCTACTACCATATCATATTGTAAAGAAAAGAGATACAAGTGAATAGATTAATAATTGACAGATAGGGGTTCGGGATTTAGCTCAGTGGTAGAGTGCTTACCTAGCAATTGCAAGGCCCTGGGTTTGGTCCCCAGCTCCGAAAAAAAAAAAGAAAAAAATAATTGACAGATAATGCTAGATAGCTAATAGGTAGATAGTCACAATGATTCAGATAAATAGATAGATAGATACATATATAGAGACATATTCATATATACATATATACATATATACATACATACATACATACATATATACATACACACGTATAGGTAGATAGATACATAGATAGAAGATAAATACATAGATAGATGACAGGTAAATAGATACATAGATAAAAAGAAAACTATATAAGAATGAAGACAATGTAATGTGTGAGAGTCACTTAGCAACCTTTGTAGGAAGTCAGGTGCAGAATTCATTTATGCTATGCTAGCCAAAAATAATACAAAAAGAGTGAGAAACACATGAAATACGTTAAGTGTTCTTAGCTAACAGAGAGCTATAGTACAAAAGTACTGTGGCAGGACGGCAGGCAACATTTCCAGAGATGCATGAAGGAGCTTGTGGCTTCAGAGCAGATGGCAAAAGGTAAACACAGAAATTAGTAAAAACAAAGGAATACCAGAAAGATAGAGTATCTCATTGGCCAAGGCACAAGAGGCTTTGGAGTTTGCTTATGTGCCTCTGGGAATCCTGTCAGTTTTTTGAAGAAAGAAGTAACATAATTTTTAAAACAATGATAAACACCCAGAGAAACCCATTTCTTGGTGTTTTATAAATTACAAGTCACAGAAATACAAAAAATACATCCCTAGAACTATTGCCAGATGATTTCGCGTCTGTATCATACTACCTTTCGGTCTACTATACTAGGTTAATAAAAATCTTTATCAGGAGAAAAGATTGAATTAGACCAGACCATAATACAATATTATGTACATTCCCATGGTCTAATTTTTAGGCTCTACCACAATTCCAGGTAATGTATCTTATCATTTTGCATTTATTGCTTATTGGTATTTTGTAGATCAATGTTTTCAGCCTATATGGTTCTCTTCAGTTTTAGGTCCAAATAGCAAAGTCTCTTACTGTCCCGTGTTTGAGTCTGCCACTCAAAAGCTTTCCTTTTACTGTCAACTCTCAACAATTGTTTATTTAAAGCCCATGGTATGCATGTCCTCATTAAAACTCAAGTATACTTTGTATCATGATCATCATGGGCCCAGGGCCTGAAGGTTTCAAGAAAGCAATACTAAATCAATGCATAGTCAGAAGACAGGCTCACAAGTCACCAAAGACACAGATAATGCACAGACTATGAAGAAGCAATGCAGTGTGGACTAAGCTGGAGCAAATCTTCCACAGCAATTGTAACTAAATCTAAACAGAATGTTTAAGAAATACTAAGTTCAGTTGGAGAGATAAGTGAAGGTAAAGAGGAGAAAAAATAGGGAGAGCAAGGATCATTCACTGTGGAGCTCACAGATACTGCAGCAGACTCCATCAGTCATGAAAGGTCCCAGGAAGAGGGGGAAAGATGAGAAGAAGTCAGGATGAAGTGTGCATTACAGGGCAGATTTTGAAAAAATACACAAGCAAATTCTGAAATGGAAAGCAAAACAGAGACAAGAGTCAAAAATATACTGTAAATGGAAAATGTCAGGTACATGTCTCAAGAATTCAAGTCAATATGGGGAGGTCCTCTCCTTCTTTGTCAACATGGGCTCAGTGAAGGTTGATTGGAAGATGGAATCACAGTTATGTGAATGAATTGCTCAAGAATCTATGGAATAAGGAAATTGAGTTGTCAGCATTTTATCTAAGCTCCGCCCCACAGTTACCTGGTAACAGGCAGGGATGACTGACTCACTATAGAGGGGCTGCTTGCCCCTCTGCTCTCTCTTGCTCTTGCCTTCTTGCTCCCACTCTGTCTCTTGCCTCTTCCCTCCCTCCCCATTCAGTCCTCCCCTCCCCCGACTCTCCAAGTGCTCATGGCCAGCCTCTACTCCTCTTACTCCTCTATTCCTCTCTCTCTCTCTCTCTCTCTCTCTCTCTCTCTCTCTCTCTCTCTCTCTCTCTCTCTCTCTCTCTTTCTCTCTCTCTCTCTCTTTCTCTCTCTCTCTCTCTCTCTCTTTCTCTCTCTCTCTCTCCCTCCCTCCCTCCCTCTCTCCCTCCGTCCCTCCCTCTTTCTCTGCCTTTCTCTGTCTCTACTACCCTCTTAACTGCCCTCCCAATGCCCTGAATAACCTCTATTCTATACTATACCATCATGTAACTGGTCCCTCAGGGGTAAATGATGCCTCAGCATGGGCCCACCAAGGTACCACCTTTCCCCATACCTGAATACACAGCCACCAAAACATATTCCCTCCCCCTTTATCTTTTTATAAACACAACATGAGTCCCAATATCAAAACTCAGATCTGACAAGAATCTGCCACTACCAACACTGACATGACGCCCAGTATGAGAAACAATTTGACATTGACTAGAAAAATGGAAGACATTTCTGTTCTGTGAGCCATAAATCTCCTGATGTTTCGATTCACAATTGCCATATGTATACATATACTAGAGGATGACTTGTAGTGTTATTTTAAAGAACATGTTACCTAGAAATAAATGACAACTGGAAATACTATGCATGGCAGTGATTGTGTAAGAATATAGTGAAACATTATATATTTGTGAAAATAATTATAAAAATAAGATATTTATGTAAGGATGCATATAAAGGTGTATAGAATGGTAGACCTTCAAAAACAGTTGAATGAAAAAGCATTACAGAGGAGGAAACTGTAAGTCAGTTAAATCACATTGGTGAAACAGAGCACATATAGTCACACTAAGGGCACACTAAGAAAGCATGATGAAGCGTAGTGACCATCTTCCTATATTTTATTTAGCATAGCCTGAGGTGTGTATGCTGTAAATTCTAAATCATTGGTAGTAGTATATCTCCTCACAGGACATAACGTATGAGTGTTTAATTATTCTTTGAATCTCTGGTATTGTTCTTCCCTCTGTTTTAAATAAAGGTTAGCATAGTAAAGAATAAAAAAGGAACCGTTGGAACCCATGGGAAAGAAATGGGAGAATGTAAGAAAAAGAAGGACATGATGAAACAAAATTTAACAATGAACATTTCAACTCCTTGTTTTACTACTATTTTAAGAATTTAAGCATTTTAGCCTCTAAAATTAGCTTACAAAGTGACAAGCTTCCATATGAGTTATCCCTACATGTTTCATTTTTGTTGATTCCCTGCCCCCTTATTTCCTTGACCTGATTCTTCTACTGCACCATTTAGTTCACAGCCTTCCACTGTAGTTATTCCTTTCCTTGTGGCTCCTAGCCTTGATGATATTATGTTATTGTTATTTGAAAGTCTTCTAGGTCCTTTGTCATCCCCTTCCTTAAAATCATTTTTCCTCACACCTAGCCATGCATTTTGACCATTTGATTTTCACACAAAAGCAATACGACACAGAATTTATATTTCGAGGCTTAAATTACCTCACTTAATATGCTTGTGTTTCATATGCTTTTTCTATAATTTTCATAGTATAGACAGCAATGATAAATGTAAATATGAAAATATATGCAGGATTCTTTGAGTTTATGTCTAGTATGTCCCAGCTGCATCAATCAGTATAGAGGCTCTCAGACTAAAAGCCAAACTACTAGAAGATCAGAGACAATTTTTATGAAAAAGAAGCTTGAATGCTATGGTATAGGTTCTAGAAAAGGGTCAGTAGAGACGGCATAACAGTGAAAATAAATGCAAGCCTTCACGGTTCTGTTTTATTAATTAATACAATTTTTCTTTTGCACTGTTATATATAATAAAATGCCTAGAGACATATTATTAAGGGTTTTTAAGGTAACAAAACAGATTAATTGCAAATGCCTAGGTTTCTTGTGACTTACATTTTATTTCTCAAATAAAAATCATAATTTCTTCCTTATTTCTGTAACTTATTTGTAAAATATTCTAAGTGGATTGAAACCTACACATACATGGTAGAATGAACCTTCAAGTACCAAATTGTACATACTTAACAATTATCTTCACACAGCAATTTTATTTATCAAGAGCCCACTCGTTTCTCTACATTTCCAATGCTGTTTCAATGCTATAGAAGAAATTTTTTAAATAATTGCAAATGTGAATAAAATGAGAACCTTTAAAGTCTTGTCAACAACAATATTGCTATTCTGAGTACATTGAGGTAACCATTATTACTGTCAACTGGTTATAATTAACTTTGCTTTAACACTTGGCCTACTCCATAAAATGCAAACTTTTAAATTCACACTTGCTGTCAGTGTTATATGATTCTATATGTTCTATGATTTTCCTTAGATTCTTCTCACCCTTGCTTTTTAGGAGACACGATCATCTTTCAAGTACCAGATCTACAGACGTTCCAAAGTTACCAAATTATCTTCCATTTGACCTTCCTTAAAATGGAAAAAAGATCCCTTCCAATTCTCCTACTTGCATTCAAAGGACGAAGGTAATGCACTTATCAATTAAAAGATTATTAAAATTGTAATTTGAGCCCTGTAATATAGGAAGGCTTAAAGAAAAGTTGAAAGTAGATTTTAAAATATTCAAAGCTTTATAGAAAAATTCATATTAAACATGAAATTTGTGGTTTCACTATACACTTCATGCAGAAAAGGAACTTGATGCATGCACAAAGAAGCATGTCAAAATTCTTCAGTTGTTCCCAGGGCTCTGACACCAGCTGACTTAGATTAAATAGCAGTGAGCTGGAAAAGCATTCTGGGTATTGGTATGCAAATGAATTCACCAAGCATTTCTTCCTATGGCTTTGGAATTCCCATAGCCACAACTACATGAAACATATATTTTTAGATTACATTTTAAGCAAATAAATGTAACATTAAACCTGTCCTTTCCATAGCCCAAATATAATCCTAACCGTGCTAAAAATGTTTTCCAAGAGGAACAAAAATCATTCTGAGGAGATGACATGATTTATCAAAGTATTCAAAGATGCATGGGCACACTGGCTTGCCACCACGATCTTGCTGCCAGTTTCAGCTTCAGCACAGTGCCATGGAGCCAGAACCATTCCTGCCCAGGTTCTCTGAAGAACGGCTATGGGCAGCAGGTGTAGGAAGCAGGTAAAACTCACGGATTCTCTCATGGAGAGAAAATGCCACTCTCAAACATTATTTTAAGGGTGACTTTTCCACGGAGCCCTATTACCCACTCTGATTTGACAAGAAGGCTATAGTACACTAAAAAATAACTAATTTGGGAAGAAAAAAAGAAACTTTAAAAAAACAACCCTTTCTTCAGAAACGGAACTTGTGTAGAGAATTTTACAATATATTCATATTTGACACGTTAGCTGCCAGCAACCCATACTGTAAAGAGAATGGATTACAATAAAGCCATTTTGCATAGATGAAATATTATAATGGCACTGTTTTAGCAATATGACACAGATTCTTGATTTTTTTCTCAGTGTTTAACTCTACTCTTTCCTTGTTCCCACACTTCAGTGAAGTAGTATTGGATTCTAAAATTATAAACTGAAATGCAAACTGCATAATGTAAGCCATCCTTCCTTCTGCGTAAGCCAAGATCACTTTGCAGCATACCCCTGCAGGGGACCTAACAGGGAATTTCCAAAAACATTAATGTATTCAGAAGAAATGTCAAAACAAAGAAAGCCCGTAAACATTGTCTGTGGGAAGCTTTTTTGTGCCCTTCCGGAATGCAAAATGAACTCTCATTTTCCCACAGAAGTAGGATCCATTTCTGCCATCTAGTGACAGTAAGTCCAACAGATACTGAGAAAAGAAACACATTTTTTAATATGTGCTCAACAACTAAGTCCAAAGCAACTAGGACTTTGCAAACAGGCACTGTCCCAAAGATGTCATAAAGCATACACGCATATATATGGACATGTGCAAACACACACACACACACACACACACACACACACACAAGATAATTTTAAAAAAAGTTTTATGGTTCCCTGGGTGTTAAGTGGCATCCACATGTTTCTGAGTAATCTTTGAAGCTAAAATACAAATATGTAATATTACTTACTATGTGCACATTGCTTTTCAAGGGTGCCAAATCACTTACACATGTGTTAACTTGTTCAACACGGGAATAAAGGAAAAGGAATGTGCTCGGAACAGGAGTATGGGCTTGAAAGCCAATGGCTGAACCTAAAGCCTTTTTGTTCCCATATTTGAAAACTTGTAAATGAGCCATTCTAGCTCAGCTCTCCTGCTTATAGATTTTGATTTAATGATTGTAGCATCTTATATTTCCATATAACCTATTAGATAACATGGCTGCATGACATGTACACAATAAAGTAAAAAGGCTTTATTTCAAAAGTTTTCTTTGTGTAACCTTACAATCTGAATATATTCAAGCATATGTAGAACTGTTTGGTTATAGAGAAATCTTGGTTACAGAAGATAATGAAAATTTCCTGGACTGGCAGGGTGCCGTGTGTGTGTGTGTGTGTGTGTGTGTGTGTGTTGTTGTTGTTGTTGATGATGATGATGATGATATTTTTCTTGTTTTTGCATGTTAATGGGAATGTAGCAGATGCATTGAAGTGTGCATGTACCCAGGAAAAGCCAGTGTACATCTTCAGACATCTTCCTCTACTGTTCTCAGCTTTATTACCTTGAGGGAAGTTCTCTTATTGAACTGGAGAATCACCATTGTAGCAGACTGGTTGGTATCTACCTGTTTACAAATAGCAATGCAGAGTTACAAGAAGAATTATATTTCTGGTCATGCCTGGCTTTTCTATGGTTCTAGAGATTCAAATTCAGATTTTCATACTTGCAGAAGAAACACTGACCTATATCCCCAGGCCCTAGCTTGCAGGTTCTATAAGATTTGTCTTAATCAGATTTATTTTACTTTAAAATAATGTCTACTGACAGATAGTTTACAAGAAAAATGTATTATGTGCACATTCCTTCTAAAATCTGCTGAGCCGGAGTGTTCTGGCTGAAGATCCGAATAGAATGGGCCCAAAATCCTCATGCTGCACTGTGCAAGGGCCAAGTGCTCTGCAGAACAGTCATATGGAACCTAATCCAGTCACACATCCATAACAACCAAAGAATTGGTTGGAATACTTATAACTTATGTGCTTTGTGCTTGGCCCACCTCTTTTTAACATTTTTTTATCCATTAATTTTTGAGAATATAAAGGCACAACCTCTTAAAAGTTCTACTGCACCAACATAGCTGTAACCAGGAGCAGACTTTCCAGCATATGAACTCTTGCTGTGAACCACATGCAAATTCCAGATCCGAGCAACTTCTTTTTTTTTTAATTTGCTTTTTTATTTCACATATGTTGGTACACTGTTTCTGTCTTCAGACACACCAAAAGAGGGCATTAGATGCCCATCACAGATGTTTGCAAGCCACCATGTGGTTGCTGGGTATTGAAGTCAGGACGTCTAGAAGAGCATTCAGTGCTTTTAACCAGAGTCATCTCTCCAGCCCCCAAGGAACTTTTTAATGCTTACATTTGAAAACTTAGAGGTTTGGGACACACAGGTTGATCAATGAAATAGAATTGAAAACCCAGAAATAAAAATACACTCTTATGGACACTTGATCTTTGACAAGAAACCAAAAATATATAATGCGATAAGCAAAACATCTTCAATAAATGGTGCTGACCTGACAGTACGTAAAAAAAATGAAAATAGATTCATGTTTGTCACTTTGCACAAAGCTCAAGTCCAAGTGGATCAAGGATTTCAACACCAAACCAGATACACTGAATCTAATAGAAAGAACCTCAAACTCATTATCACAAAGTGGGGAGGGGTGCTGGATTTCATAGACAGAACTGCAATGGCTGAGGGTCTAAGATCAAGAATTGATAAATGGAACCTCATGAAGCTGAAAAGGTTCTGTAAGGCAAAGGGCAGTCAATAGAAAAAATCAGCAGCCTACAGATTGGGGGAAAAAACTTCACTAAACCCATATCTGATAGAGGACTAAAATCCAAAATATATAAAGAACTCAAGAAGCTAACCAACAAAAAAATAATAAACAAACACCTAATTAAAACAATTGGGGTATAGAGATAAACAGAGAGTTCACAACAGAGGAATCTCAAATGTCTGAGAACTTAGAGAAGTGTTCGAAGTCCTCAGTGATCAGGGAAATGAAAATCGAAATGACCCTGAGTTTTACCTTATACCAACCATAATGGCTAAGATCAAAAACTCAGGTGACACCACATGTTGGTGAGGATGTGGAGAAAGAGGATCACTCCTCCATTGCTAGTAGGATTGGAAACTGGAACAATCATTCTGGAAACAATCTGGAGGTTCCTCAAAAAGTTAGAAATAGATCTACCTGAAGACACAGTTATACTGCTCTTGGTCATTTCTCCAAGATGCCCCACCATGTCACAAGGGCGTGCATTCTACCATGTTTACAGTGGGCCTTATTTGTAATAGCCAGAAGCTGGAAACAACCCAGATGTCTCACAATAGAAGAACAGATACAGAAATATGGCTCATTTACAAAATGGAATACTATTTAGTTATAAAGCACAAGGTATAATGATATTTGCAGGCAAATGGAGGTAATTAAAAAATATCCTAAGTGAAATAAATTAGACCCAAAAGGACATGCATGCCATGCACTACTAATAAGTGGATATTGACCAAAAATGTACAGAATATCCAAGATACAATCATACAACTCAAGAAGGTTAACAAGCAGAAGAGCCCAAAAGCGGATGTTTCAATCTTATTTGGGAGGGAAAAGAAAGCAGTCAAGAGAAGAAGAGGGAGGGAGTAACCTGGATGGGAGGGGAAGGGGAAATGGGGAACATGATCAGGTATTGGGTGGTGAACAGGAGTTAATTTCTGAGGGCCAGCAGAATTAATGGAAATATGCAACCTGCGGGAGTCGGGATGAGAGGTTGAGGAAACCTCTAGAATGATCCAGAGACCTGGGAGACAAGAGACTCTCAGTATCCAAAAGGAGAAACCTTAAATGAAATGCTCAACAATGGGGAGAGGGAATTTGTAGACTCTACCTCGAGTAGAAAAATGGGGCATCAAGTGAAAGGATGGGGTTGCCATCTCACAGTCAAAAACTGACCCAGAATTCTTCTTGTCTAAAAGAACCACAGGGAAAAAAGATGGTGAAGAAACTGAAGGAAAGGAGTTCCAGTGACTGGCCCAAATTAGGATCCATCTAAAGGGGAATCCCAAGACCTGACACTATTACTGATACTATGATGTGCTTACAGACAGGAGCCTAGCATGGCTGTCCTCTGAAAAGCCCAACAAGCAGCTGACTGAGACACACACAGATACTTACACCCAATCAATGGATTGAAGTTGGGGACCCTTGTGCTTAAATTAGGGAAAAACTGGAGGAAGTTAAGGAGGAGGGAGACCCCTGGGAAGACCAGTAATCTCAAGTAACCTGGACCCCTGAGATCTCTCAGACACTGAGCCACCAACCAGGCAGCATACACTGGCTGTCTGTGGCCCCTGACACATGTATAGCAGAGGACTGCCTGGTCTGACCTCGGTGAAAGAAGATGCATTGAACCCTTGAGAGACTTGAAGCCTGAGGGCGTGGGGATGCCCCCTGGTAGGGGTTAGGAGTGGGCAGGTATCCTCTTAGAAATGGGGAAGGGAGGAGGAGGAATTGAATGAGAAACTGTTTAAAGGCAGACTGGAAGGAGAAAAGGAATGGGAAGTCAGTACTTGCTTTGTTTATTTTGTGACAGCATTGTTCAATTTCTTCTTGCTTCTAGAAACTAGTAAATACAACTTTTGTTTGTAACTCAACCTGTTATTTTCTAGGTGAGAGCAGATGATGGAATAAAAAAAAATAAGCAAACATCTATCCAAGAATATGTAACTTTTGTCCTTAAACACCTGTGAAGAGGTTGGGATTTGGAAATAGGTGCAGGCTCTTGGCATGAGGCTGTGGGAATCACATTAATATACATCATATATATATAAGTCCCAGACTAATTTTCCTGATTTTTATTCTATACCCCCTTTTCCAATCCTTTAGGCCTTATTTTATCTCTACAGACCATAACTGTTGCTATCAGAGGAATTCAATCTTTGGAAATTTTCTTTTTCCACAAGGCTCTTTTACTACCAATAATCAATGAATTCATTGAATTTTTAGACCTTCTGCTTAGAAATGTTTTTGGTACCTAGATTTGAATGTCCTACCAAGGTTTTCAAGTTTTCCATCTAAAAGTACCATTTACATCTCTCTCTTCCCATAGGTGCTCATGTCCCTATAAAATTTTTTTCAATAGTTCCTTGTTCACTGCTTAGGTTGTTTGTGATAATTATATGAGCCTCGGGGCTGGAAACATGGCTCAGCAGTTTAGAATACTGACTGCTCTTCCAGAGGTCCTGAGTTCAATTTCCAGCAACCACATGGTGGCTCACAACCATCTATAATGGGATCCAATGCTTTCTTCTGGTGTGTCTGAAGACAGCGACAGTGTACTCACAATATGTGCCTCATGTGTTGAGACCAGGGTAGATCCAAAGATACCAGAGACTACATTAGGGCTCCTTATTTCACATGCTTAGGCAGCATCTTCAACTCACTTGAATCTCAGGAAAGTAGTTAAATCCTTCAAAAGCCTCTAATCCCACAGGAGTGAGTTTGGCCTGCTTATCAGACCACACCAGTCATATACCTGTACAAAAATGCTATTCAATTGTAGAATCAAAGCACAGGGATATATCTGAGCCCTTCAATTGCTTCTGTTTACAACATAAATGCCATAAATTCAATAGACATTTGTTTAAATTTGAAAATCATAGATCTTAATAAAATATTAACTCTTAAGCTCTGCATTAATTAATTTAAATTCTTAAAGTCAAAATTACTAAAACCAGAAACTGAACCATAAGAAAAGTTACTTTCTGCAATAGTAAGTAGGTTCTAGGAGTGTAAATCTATAGACATATATTTGCAAGTTTAGCCAAATCCTAAAAGCTCTCAGTTGTTAGTGTTTTACTCAAATGATACTATAAAGTGACTACCGTAGTTTCTGGCACCATATGTAAGCCTGGCATTTAGAAGAACAAATATTCTTTCGTCCTAAAGAAGAAGAGCCAAGGGAACATTTAACAGTGGTTACTCCTAGGTTGTCTTTCATACCAGGGGTCAGAAGTGGCTCTTTCTGTGCCAACACCTGGCCTGGGAGACTAGAAATGTCACTGCCATGTATTAATCATCCAAGTGCACTACTAGGACATCAACCATGTCTGCTGAAGAAGATTAAGACTTGTCTGAATCTGTACAAATGTGAGATAATAAAATCCTTTCAGAATAGGTAGCTGGAAGTTAATTACTGAACCTGTTCACGTCATCTCTCTGCGGCCCGATTGTCTGGATAAGTAGTGCAGTTGCTGAGGTAAGTGCTATCTTACCCTCATTGTTCTGCTGTCTGATATGATGAGTGATTTATATGATCTACTCAACATTCCAGGAAATGTAACTACTGGTATATTTCTGCCTTGTGTTTCTAGTCCAGGCTTGCAGTGCACAGTAATCTAAGGCCTGAATACCTATGCTACTTCTGCTGCTTTCTCTCGGGTCCCTCCTGGTAGTTGCTGTCTTGGAAGAGAAGCACATAGCTGACAGATGGGAGAACAATATCATGTCTAGCTCAGAGACTAACACCTGTGCTGCAGAAAATGATAGGCATGAGGCTCAAGCTGGGAGATTTTATTCCAATGAATTCAAAATCAAATAGAAAATTAAATAAGAATGAGTTAAACTTATTGATTTGAGTTATATGAAAGAAATTTTTCGTTTTTCCCCATGGCAGAATGATTTTCATAAGCTCCTTCAGACACTGAAGATTCCCAAGGAGGCACATTCGTTTCTAAATTTACTCTAGAAATTCAATGGGCATGGATGATCAAACAGGGATCAATGGGAGCTCCTGTCTTGGAGAGAATTTTCCTGTTAAAGTTCCTTTTCCCTCTACTTGTATGACTGTTTCGAAAATCGTATATACTTTCCACTCAACTAACAGTTTTTAAATTGTGCAATACATATAGCAGGATATACCATACATCATTTCATTAAATATATATTCACGTGGAGAAAAGCTGTACATATTTTCATTGTATTGGTAGAGACTGAGCTAAGAGAGGTAGAATAATTTGTAGATTGCAAAATTGGCAAGTAATTGATCTACATAAGATATGAACCTAGATCAATCTTAAGAAAATTTATGGGAAATTTATTTTATCTTATTGATAATTCTAAAATCATGTCGATTCCAAAAAGGGGTTATAAAACTGCCCTAACAGCTAGAATAAAGGTACTGTGAAGAGTATTAAACAGTATTCTGTAATTGCTCAGAGTCCAGGGGTAACAGTTTATACTCCATTAATAAATAATGGCAGGAAGTTTATTTCTTATTCCAGGAGATAACAGTGACTCATGCTCGGGAAGATAACCATGCTGCACATGCATAGAAAGTCGTAAGAAATAGTCCTTTAAAAGTCCACAGAAAGTAAAATCTAAATATGTTACTGAGTGGTGTGCTAATATCTATATAACCACTTTGTCACCAAACAGTGTTTTGTTTCCTTAAAGTTGAATTAATGAAGAATTTTCTGCATTAAAAAAATAATAGGCAGGGACCCTTTCCAGCCAGAGACACGTGCACCTTCCAGTCTGCACCTGTTCCCAGAATGGACCCTGTGCTCTGGATTCCAACCCACTCAGCCCACACACAGATGCAGTTTGACCCTAGAAGTCACATCCAGTATCAAATGATAACAGGCTGACAGGAAGGACAGGCTCCATTCAGAGAGCAAGGCTAGTTAACACAAGAGGTAACCAGATGGCAAGAGGCAAGCACAAGAACATAAGCAACAGAAACCAATACTACTTGGCAACATCAAAAACCAGTTCTGCCACCACAGCAAGCTCTAGATACTCCAACACACCAGAAAAAACAAGATTCAGACCTAAAATCTGAATGAAGATGATAGATGACTACAAGAAGGACATAAGTAAACCACTTACAGAAATATAGAAAAACAGAGATAAACAGTCGAAGTCCTTAAAGAAGAAACTTTCAAATCTCTTAAAGAAATACAGGAAAACACAACCATACAGGTAAAGAATTAAAAAACAGAATCTAAAAATGAAAATAGAAGAAAATAAAGAATACATAAAGGGAGACAACCCTGAAGATGGAAAATCTAGGAAAGAGAACAGGAGTCACAGATTCAAACATCACCAGCAGAATACATGAGATGGAAAAGAGAATCTCAGGCGTAGAAGATACCATAAAAGACATTGACACAGCAGTCAAAGAAAAAAAGCCAAAAGCTCCTAACTCAAAACATTCAAGAAATCCATGAATAGAACAAACATAAGAACAATAAGTATAAAAGAGAGTGAAGATTTGCAACTCAAAGGGCCAGCAAATATTTCAACAAAATAATAAAAATTAACATTCCTAACCTAAGAACAAGAGACGCCCATAAACATATAAGAAGCCTGCAGAACACAAACAGATGAGACCATAAAAGAAATTCCTACCGTCATAAAATAATCAAAACACCAAATTCACAGAACAAAGAAAGAATACTAAAAGCAGTAAGGGAAAAAATCATTTAGCATACAGATGCAAACCTAACAGAATTACACCAGATACTCGAAAAGACAGAATCTTGGGCAGATTTCATACAGACCCTAAGAAAACAAAAGTGCCAGCACAGGCTACAATACTGAGCAAAACACTCACGTGCCATGACTGGAGAAACCAAAATATTCCATGACAGAATTATATTTAAAAAATATCTTTCCACTACTCCAGCCTTACATAGGATAATAAAAGGAAACCTCTACACAAGGAGGGGAAACTACACCCAAGTTAATCTACTCAAAACAAACCAAAAGGAAGAGAACCACATAAACATAATTGCAACTCTAACAATAAAAATAATAGGAAGCAAAAATAATTGGTCCTTAATATCTCTGAAAATCAAGGGACTCAATTCTCCAATAAAAAGACGTAGGATAACAGACTGGATATCATAAAGAGGACCCAGAATTTTGCTGCATACAGAAAATGCACCTCAGAGTAAAAGGCTAGAAAAAAATTTCCAAGGAAATGGTCCCAAGAAACAAGCTGGAGTAACCATTTTGATATCAAATAAAATTGACTTTCAATCAAAAGTTATTAGAAAAGATAAGGAAGGTCATCTCATACTTATCAAAAGAAAAATCTACCAAGATGAACTCTCAATTCTGAAAATCTATGCCCCAAATGCTAGGGCACCTGCATTTATAAAAGAAACTCTAAAGCTCAAATCACATATCGAACCTCATAGGGGGAGACATGAACACCATATTCTCGCCAATAGAGTGATCATGGAAAAATAAACTAAATAAACACAGTGAAACTAACAGAAGTTACGAACCAAAAAGATTTAACAGATACCTATACAGCATTTCATCCTAAAACAAAAGAAGACACCTTCTTCTTGGCATCTCATGGTACATTCTACAAAATTGACCATATTATCAGTCACAAAACAATATTTAATAGCTATAAGGAGATTGGAATAATACTAAACATTCTACCAGATTACCAGGGACTGAGGCTAGTATTCAATAACAACACAACAGAAGGCTCACATACACATGGACGCTAAACAACTATCTACTCAGTGATAACTTGACCAGGGAAGAAAGAAAGAAATTAGAAACTTTTTAGAATTTAATGAAAATAAAGAAACAACATTCCCAAACATAAGGGACACAATGAAAGCGGTGCTAAGAGAATTCAGTCATCAAGGAGCTCTGACCTCTGAGGTTGTAAGACCAAATCCTCTGCTCTGAGCAACCCACCTACAGGTCTCAAGACACACAAACCTGGAAATTGCCTGGAAAAGGACCCTTCCAGTTTCTGCCTGCTTCCACAGCTGAAGTGGACCCACAGATCTCTGTACCTACATCTGGCGGTAAGAAAACAGGGCTTACAGGAGGGTCAAGCCAACATCAGAGACAGCAAGATAAGCTAACACTAGAGTCAACCTGATGGCAAGGGGCAATTGCAGGAGACTAAGCAACAGAAACCAAGACTACTTGGCATCATCAGAGCCCAGTTCAACCACCAAAGCAAATATTTGATACCCAAATACACAGGAAAATCAAGATTTGGATTTAAAAATCACATCTTCATGAGATGAAAGAGGACTTGAAGAAGGACATAAATAACTTTCTTAAGTGAATTTAGGACAACACAGGTTATCAACCAAAAGTTATCAAAAAAGATAAGGAAGGACACTTCATATTCATCAAAGGAAAAATCCACCAAGATGAACTCTCAATCCTAAATATCTATGCCCCAAATACAAGGGCACCTACATACATAAAAGAAACCTTACTAAAGCTCAAAGCACACATTGTACCTCACACAATAATAGTAGGAGATTTCAACACCCCATTCTCATCAATGGATAAATCATGGAAACAGAAATTAAACAGAGACGTAGACAGACTAAGAGAAGTTATGAACCAAATGGACTTAACAGAACAGTTATAGAACATTTATAGAACATTTCATCTTAAAACAAAAGAATATACCTTCTTCTTAGAACCTCATGATACCTTCTCCCAAACTGACCATATAGTTGGTCACAAAACAATCCCCAGCAGATACAAGAAGATTGAAATAATCACATGCATCCTATCAGATCACCACAGACTAAGGCTAGTCTTCAATAACAACAAAAATGACAGAAAGCCCACATACACATGGAAGTTGAGCAATGTTCTTCTTAATAATAACTCGATCAAGGAAGAAATTAAAGACTTTTTAGAATTTAGTGAAAATGAAGACACACAGACTCAAACTTATGGGACACAATGTGGTGCCTCCAAAAAGAAGCTGGAGAGAGTGTACATTAGCAGCTTGACACCACACCTAAAAGCTCTATTAAAAAAGAAGCAAATATACCCAAGAGGAATAGACTGTGGGAAATAATCAAACTCAGGGCTGAAATCAACCAATTAGAAACAAAAAGAACTATACACAGAATCGACAAAACCAAGAGCTGGTACTTTGAGAAAATCAACAAGATAGGTGAACCCTTAGGCAGACTAACCAGAGGGCACAGAGACAATATCCAAATTAGCAAAATCGGAAAGGAAATGGGAGACATAATAACAGAATTGAGGAAATTTAAAAATTCACCAGATCCAACTACAGAAGCCTATATTTAACAAAACTGGAAATTGGATGAAATGGACAATTTTCTGGATAGATACCAGGTACCAAAGTTATATCAGGATCAGATAAATCACCTAATCAGTCCCATAACTCCTAAAGAAATAGAAGCAGTTATTAAAAATTTCCCAACCAAAATAAGCCCAGGACCAGTTGGGTTTAGTGCACAATTCTATCAGACTTTCAAAGAAGACCTAATACCACTACTTCTCAAACTATCCCACGAAAGGGAAATAGAAGGAGCACTACCCAATTCTTCGTAGGAACCCAGTTACACTGATGCCTAAAGCACACAAACCAACAATGAAATAGAACTTCAGACCAATTTCCCCCTATGAATATTGGTGCAAAGATACATAACAAAGTTCTTTAAAGTGGAATCAAAGAGTGCAGAAAAATGATCATACGTTTGAATCTAGTAGGCTCTATACCGGGGATCCAGGAATGGTTCAATATATGGATATCCATCAATATAAGTGACTACATAAGCAAACTCAAAAAAAAAAAAAACCAAAAACCATATAATCATTTCATTAGATGCTGAAAAAAGCCTTTTACAAAGTACAATACCCATTTGTGTTAAAAGTCTTGGAGAGATCAAGAATTCAATGTCTTTACCTAAACATAATAAAAGTAATATACAGCAAACAAATAGCCAACATAAAGCTAAACAGAAAGAAATTCAAGTCAATCTCATTAAAATCAGGGATAAGACAAGGCTGCCCACTCTCCTGCTATTTATTCAATATAATATTCAATGTTCTAAGGGAGAATAATTAACAAAAGAGTGTCAAAGGGATGCGAATTGGGAAGGAATAAATCAAGATATACAGTGTTAAGGAAAATCACATTTATTTTAAGCATTTTATTTTCTAAAGGAAAGTGTAATTAGACCTCAATATAACTTCAAAAGCAAAAATTTAAAGTTAGAACTATAGGCCTATATATTAGCATGTAAAATATCTTGGCATGAAGATTGGTATCATTAAGAATCCTTAACATTTTGAGAAAAAAAACAGAAAAAAGAATGCCTTTCCATTATTTTCTGTGTGATTGTTAGTGATCAATTCTAACATTTGATTGGAGTATTTAATATTGGAATAGCTTAGTAAGTTTCACTTTTGTATGTATAGTTCTGGTCTCTTCTGTGATCATACACACTGCATAAGTCTCAAGGTGACATCTCAATTCTGAACATTTGTCCCCCAAAGGCAAGGGCACCCACATTTGAGAAAGAATCATTGCTAAAGTTTAAATCACACGTTATACAGAACACATTTCTCATGGGAGAGTGATAGCCCCTACTCTCACCAAATGATATGTCATCTAGACAAAAACTAAACAGAGAAATAATGAAAGGAACAGATGTTAGGATGCAAATGGACCTAACAGATATCTATAGTATATTTCACCCCAAAACAAAAAGATATACTCTCTTCTCAGTACCTTATGGATCTTTCTTCAAAAATGACCATATAATTGGTCACAAAGCAAGCCTCACAGATACAAGAAATCTGAAATATTGCCTTATATCTTATCAGACCACCATGTGCTAAAGCTGGGCATTTAAAAAAAAAAAAAACAGAAACACCAGAAAGCCTACAGATTTAAAGAAATTGAACAACTCTCTACTCAGTGACCTCTGTATAAGGGAAAAAATAAAGAAAATTAAAGACTTTCTAGTATTTAATGAAAATGAAGACACAACATACACAAGTTTATGGTACACAATGAAAGCAGTGCTAAGAAGAAAGATAATAATATTAAGTGCCTACATAAAGAAAAAAGAAAGTTATCATACTAACAATTTAAGAGTACTCCTGAAAGCTTTAGAAAAAATAACCAAGCACAATGAAGAACAAAAGGGAAGAAATAATAAAAATCAGGGCATAAATCAACATTAGAAACAAAGCAAATCATACAAAGAACCAATGAAACCAAGTGCTGGTTCTTGTAGAAAATCAGAGAGATTGACAAGTCCTTAGCCAAACTAATTGAAGCCACTGTGATAGTATCCAAATAAACAAAATTAGAAATGAAAAAGGAGACATAATGACAATGAGGAAATTCAAAAAATCATTAGGTCTTACCTCAAAAGTCTGTACATCACAAAATTGGAAAATCTTAACAAAATCAATGACTTTCTAGCAGTTACCACTTAACAAAGTTAAATCGATATCTGGTAAACTATTTTAAAAGCCCCATAGCCCCTAAAAAGTAGAATCAGTAATCAAAATCTCCCCACAAATGTCCAGGACCAGATAGTTTTCCTGCAGAATTTTACGAGACATTCAAAGAAGAGCCAATACCAATATTCCTCAAACTATTCCACAAAATGGAAACAGAAGCAACACTGCTAAACTTATCCTATGAAGCCACAGTCACCCTGAAACATACACCACAAAAAGACTTAGAAATGAGAGAAATTTTCTAAATGACTTTTCTTAAGAAAATTGATGCAAAAAATACACAATAAAACACTCGTAAATCAAATCCAGGAACATATCAAAAACATCATTCACCATGATCAAATAAGCTTCATCACAGAGATGTAGGGATGGTTCAGTATATGAAAATCCAGGAACATGATCCACCATATATACAAACTGAAAGTAAAAAATCTTTTCAACTTTCCTCTCCCTACCTCCGGTAGATAGACAGGGCCCCAAGCAGAGGGATAGGGTTACCTACCCACAGTCAAATTTTTTCCCAGAATTGTTCCTGTATAAAAGAGCTGCAGGGACAAAAAAAAATGGAAAAGAGAATTAAGGAAAGGTTGTCTAGTGACTGGCCCAACTTGGGATCTATCTCAAGGTGGGGGGAGGAGGGACCCCAAGGCCTGATATGACTACTGATGTTATGATGTGCTTACAGGTAGGAGCCTACCATGGCTGTCCTCTGAGAGGACTTTCCAGGAACAGACTTTGACAGATGTAGATACTTAAACCTAACCATTGTACTGAAATCTGGAACCCCTATGGAGGAATTAGAGAAGGATTGAAGGAGCTGAAGGGGAGGGTAACCCCATAGGAGGACCAGCAGTCTCAACTAATCTGGATCCCTGGAAGCTCCTAGAAACGGAGCCACCCATGAGGGAGCATACATGGGCTGGTCTGAGATTCCTGGCACACATTTAGCAGATGACTGCCTGGTCTGGCCTTAGTGGGAGAGGATTTGCATAATCCTGTAGAGACTTGAGGACCCAGGGAAGGGGGATGCCCTGGTGGGGGATGAACCCTCTAGGAGGCAAGGGGAAGGGAAATGGAATGAGGAGCTGTGGGAGGGGGAACTGGGAGGGGAGCAATGTTTGGAATGTAAATAATTAATTTTTAAAAATACTTCACGTGATCATTTCATAAGATGCTGAAAAAGCCTTTGATAATGATAATTTTTTTAAAGCTCTACAAGTTTCTTTACAATCTCCTTTCAAAACATTATATCTTAGGGTTTTACTACTATGAACAGATACCATGACCAAGGTAACTTTTTCTTCTTAATTATCATTCATATAGTTTAATAACATTAGAGAAAAAACAGAAGAAAAATATTTAGTTTATGTGTTCTATGTCCTTATTTTATAATATAGTTATTATTAATATATTTTAATTGTATTTTTATTTACATTTTAAATATTATCCCAACTTTTATAAGGACAACCTGTAAGGGCTGACTTAAAGGTTCAGAGGTTCAGTCCATTATCATCAAGGCAGGAAAATGGTAACACCCAGACAGGTGTGGTACAGGAGGAACTGAGTGTTCTACATTTTCATCTGAAGGCTGCTAACAGAACATTCACTTCCAGTGAGCTAGGAATAAGGTCTTATAGCCCACTCCCACAGTGACACACCTACTCCAACAAGGCCATACCTCCTAATAGTGCCACTCACTAGCTCAAGCATATACAAACCATCACAGTAGCTATGCTTAAACTTATGAAAAAATAAATGAATCATTCAATTCAATTCAATTCTCTATTTAATCAGAGAATGTCAACGAGAGTAACAGCACTAAGGTCTCTCTGGAGTATCTTAGGATACAACGTTGACCTGATGCATTCATTTCTTACATATTACACTATGCAGTGCTTAAGTGTTCAATCTTTAACTTAGTAAATATTTAGCAGAAGCTGATATATTCATTTGCACTAATTATATCTAGATAGCTTTAACAAGGATTAGTATCATCTCTCCTTATAAGGGCGAGTGTCTTAGGATTTTATTGCTGTAAAAAGACATATGACCATGGCAACTCTTAAATAAAAGAAAGCACTTTATTACTGGGAGTGGCTTACATTTTACCGAGGAGGTTTAATCTATCGTCATCATGGCAGGAAATATGGCACAATGCAGGCAGACATGATGCTGGAGAAGGAGCTGAAAATTAGACATTCCATTTCAGCTGGCAGCAGGAAGGAGACATTGAATCTAGCTTGATATCTTAAAATTTCCTTTCTTTTTTAATTTTTATTGGTTATTTTATTTATGGACATTTTAAATATTATCCCCCTTCCTGGTTTCCCATCCGAAAACGACCTATACCACCCCCTTCTCCTTGCTTCTATGAGGGTGTTCCCAAACCAACCCACCCCACCCACATCACTACCCTACCATTCCTCTACACTGGGCATCAAGCCTCTCCTCCCATTTATGCCTGATAAAGCCATCCTCTGCTTCATATGCTGCTGGAGGCATGGGTAGCTCCATGTGTACTCTTTGGTTGGTAGTTGAGTCCTTGAGAGCTCTGGTGGGGTCCGGTTGTTTGATACTGTTGTTCTTCCTGTGAGGTTCCAAACCCCTTCAGCTCCTTCAGTCCTTTCTCTAACTCCTCCATCGGGGACCGCATCCTCAGTCTGATGGTTGGATGCAAGCATCCATATCTGCATCATGAGGCTCTAGCAGAGCCTCTCAGGAGACACCCATATCAGGATCCTGTTAGCAAGCATTTCTTGACATCATCAATAGTGATTGGTTTTCCATCACATCCATATGGGATGGATTCCCAGGTGAGGCAGTCTCTATATGGTCTTTCCTTCAGTCTCTGCTTCATACTTTTTCTCCATATTTTCTTACAGGAGCAAGAATTCTCAACTAAGGCATGTTGAATGGCTGAGAAGCACTTACAGAAATGTTCAACATCCTTCGTCATCAGGGAAATGAAAATCAAAACGATCCTGAGACTCTACCTCACACCATTCAGAATGGCTAAGATCAAAAACTCAGGTGACAACAGATGCTGACAAGGATGTGGAAAAAGAGAAACACTCCTCCATTGCTGGTGCTATTGCAAGCTGGTACAACTACTCTGGAAATCAGTCTGGCATTCCTTGGAAAATTGGACATAGTACTTACTACCTGTAGACCCAGATATACCAGGCCTAGGCGTATACCCAAAGTTGCTTCAACATATAACAAGGACACATGTTCCACTGTGTTCATAGCAGCCTACTTTATAGTAACTAGATGCTAGAAAGAACCAAGATACCCTTAAACAGAGGA
This sequence comes from Rattus norvegicus, assembly GCF_021556685.1. Lineage (NCBI taxonomy): Eukaryota > Metazoa > Chordata > Mammalia > Rodentia > Muridae > Rattus > Rattus norvegicus. The sequence goes on from NC_141535.1 coordinate 12,354,036, forward strand.
ATGGATACAGAAAATGTGGTACATTTTCACAAGGGAGTACTACTCAGCCATTAAAAAACACTGACTTCATAAAATTTGCAGGAAAATGGATGCAACTAGAAAATATCATCCTGAGTGAGGTAAACCAGTCACAAAAGAACACACATGGCATGCACTCACAAGTGGGTATCAGGAAAAAACTCGGAATACCCATAATACAACTTACAGACCAGATGAAGCTCAAAAAGAAGAAAGACCAGAGTGTGGATTCTTCAGTCCTACTTATAAGGGGCAACAAAATAATGATCGAAGGTAGAGGGTGGAAGGGACTTGGGAGGAAGAGAAGAGGAGGAAAGGAAAATAGTGGGGGGACGGGATCAGGTGTAGGAGAAGACAGGGGAGATGTACAGAAGATCGGGGAATTGAAGAGAGGGGTGTATTTATGGGGGATGGGGAAGTGAGGGTAGCCAACAGAAAGTCGCAGATGCCAGGAAAGCAAGAGGCTCCCAGGAACCAAAGGGGATGACATTAGCTGAAATACCCCACAAAGGAGAGAGAGAACCGGTAGAGACCATATCCAGAGGTTAGGCATGGCCCCTGGTTGAGGTATGGGGCTACCCACTCTTCTCAAAACCTTAACCCAGAATTCTTGAAATTTCAAAGCCCACCCAGTGACATAGTTTCTCTATGTCGGGGATTTGAGTTGTACTTACATGGGAAATCAGAGATCTGCTGTAGGACCCTGCCAACAGTTGGTTTTTTGACTGGTCAAGAAAGATCCAGTGGCCAATGGCTGGACAGGGGGACAGAGACAGGATTCTCCCATGAGAAAGGGGTGTAAAATGGACCTTGCCTTGAAGGCACACAGGGAAAGTGGCCCCATGGGAATGTTGCCCACATGGAAAAAGGGCAGCAAAGATAAAATTTAGATTTAGAAAGTGTTAACTCAGGAATACTAGAGGGGAGTTTGTGGTAGCCTTGGGAATGTTTGCAAGTGCCCAACCATTGAGCTAGTTAAGGGACATTAAATAATAGGTTGCATTGCCTGTCTTTCATTAGTGAATCCAGAGGTCTTGGGCAGGTACAGGGCTGCATGCGCACCTGTAGGGGGAATAGAGAAGAATTTTAACACTTACTACCAAAGGCCACACCTTCCAATGTAAGACATTTTGTTTTAATATTTGGTACAGACCTACGTGGAAAGACACATTTGTATCAGGACCCTACTTTCTAGTGTGGTCTGGTATTATGAAGATTTAACGGTCTGTGTGCTCCTCCCCTCTGTCTTTATTTCACTATGGTGCAGGATTTCTTTGCTAAGGCTGTAAGATGATGAACATCGTGCCCATCATACTGCTTCTATGAAGTAGTGGAATGAGACCAGAAATAAGTAATATTTTAAAGAAGATTTATCTCAAGTGTTAGGGCCATTGGCAGATCTAGTGCTCTGACCACTTCTTTCAATAGCTACTCTGAAATCTTACCATCCATGAACTGTATCATCACAAGGTACATGACTCGATCATATGTTATGTACATTCCTTTCCTGCAAAAAAACAAAAAAAGAATGGCTTTTATATAAGAAACATGGCATATCCTTATTTGGAGGAAATTAAGACAGAACAGATTTATGAAACCCCTTAGTCTGTGATAAACTTGTTTTATATATTACAGTATACACATATCTTAAAAATTGAGTCCTGACTGTGACTATGAATAATTAAGACATTTCTTCAAAGCACCTCATATTCTTTTACCTAGAGATATTGATCATATTTCTAATATTTGATTGGTTTCTTCAAAGCCTACAGTCAAACTTCAGACCTTCCTTTAGAAAGTGTAGAGAACCATAGGGCAAATACTTTATGCACTGTCCTGACTTCTGGCTTGATTTTACTTTTTCATTTTTTCTATGTCCCTTGGCTTTTTCACCCATGTAAAATTTATTTTGCTATACAAGCAAGTTTGTGTTTTCATAGTTTTTGTTAGAATTCAGAATACCAATAAATAACTAATTAGAGCTTCAATTAGAATTTCTCTATAAGTAAACACAGGTAAGCTCTTATAGATAAAATTTGGTGAAAGGATTGAGTACCACTGTAGCAGTACCATTCTTGGATAAACCATTCTTGCCGGAAGTGAAAGGAGTAAATAAGATGATTTTGAGCATTGCTGATAGTAGCATAATTAGAATTTTAGTCACTGTTACAGTAGGGACATAAATCACAGGTGCATACTCATAAATAGCATAGGGTTCATGAGTCCTGATCTTCGGAGCTGAGCTACTGATAAAATCAAGTTTCAATCTCCCTTGCCCCCTTGCTGCAATACATGGTGATTGGTGATATAAATAAACAAAGAGGAAAACTTAACAAGACTTCATAGCCACCCTTACAGAGGAACTATGGAAGAATTCCTAACTAAATTATGGAACTAAAGGGGATCTGGAGACAACTATTTTCAAAAGTGAAGTTTAACCTAGAATGTGTAACGTAAATCTTAAAAAATAAAATAAGGGTCTAATAGCAATAAGAAATATAGTTTATATTGTACCATATACATAAATATGCATATATATATATATATATGTGTGTTTATGTATTGATGAAGAATATCAGTTGATAATTCCAACTACTAGTTAATTTGTCCACTTCAATCAACCACTAAATTCAATGTGGACACTTTCCAAACCTGTTTACTTGCTCAATAAACAAATAAGCAAGTATCCATGTATTGTAAACTTCACCTAAAAATGAGAGAAACAACAATTATCATAAAAAAGAATATACTGTGTTATTAAACAAATGGAAAAACAGCAGAGTTTAATGCAGTTTGCACAATAGTCAACCTATATAAACATAAAGGAAGCAATACTCATCTAAAATGATGAACTGTCAGGGAATGTCCTGGTGCTTTTTACGTACCTTAGCAATCCATTGTGTTAAGCTATTCTTTTTCATGAGTACTTGTCTGGGAGTGGTCATGGCAAATGGACCTCTCCTTATATGGCACGAAGCTAGGACAACCGAGGCTTGACTGAGGCCATTTATGGAGGACCAAGCAACTCGTACTTGTCTTTTCCATCCAACAGTATAGGATGAAAGAATGCATGACATAAAGTTTGTATTGAGCATACCAACTCAGTTACCATATGTACATTTTCAAGAAAAATTGCTGGCATTTCATGCATTTTTAGTTTTATTTTGTGCTGTTTTCTTTCACGACAGGCTTCCTTTGCCACAAAACCTGTCATTGAATTCAGGATCATCATCGTGCCTCCACCTTCTGGGTATATTGCAGGTATATTATTGTGTATTATATATATACATATTACATTGTATATATATATATATATATATATATATATATATATATATATATATGCTACATTGTTCTATCCTTACTGATATGGTCTGTATGCTAGGCTTCATGTCAGGCTTTTAAGTGAGAAATTTTAATCATTAATGATCTACTTGCATTTCTTATGTTTTTGACCATGCCAATCTTGTTTCAGTTAGTCATAAATTTCCCTTCTATCATTCAGTATGTAAAGGAATTTTGTCTCAGCTTATTTTTAACTGGCCTTCTTTAAAATAAGAACCAAGATCATGAAGTCATTGAATATGTTTAAGCAAGCAGAATTATGTTCACAGTTCAATTTTCAAATTAAGGAGACCATACAGAAAGATTAATAGCAAATAAATGTCTGACATTTTTTATAACTGTTCTTTATTGAAAATTGTATCATTCAATCCATAAAAGAGGTTTTAGAAAACCACTTTCTCAAGTTAAACCTGATCAGATGGGAGGTTTTACTTACATTAATAAATCGAATGAACAGTTTTAATTAAAAACTCATGTTATTTTCAAAATAATGCTGAAGAGTAGATTTCTGATCAATTGTAACTGCCAGATGGGAGATTTTCATAAGCTGTTTTTAATATTTCACTTTCATGAGCACATCACTTAAGCATGCTTGCCTACTTATCTCAAATACAAATGCTACTCAATCATACTATTAAAATAATGCAATAACTTAAGTACTTTTCTATAATTTTTGTTTATAGACTTTAAATATAAGGAATGAAATTCAATAATTGAATTACCAAAGCATTTCATCATATTAATTAAATTTCACAGCAGCTCACTGATGAGGAATTGTGACGTACATGGTTAATAAGTTCAAACTGTGCTGAGATGGCAATTTGACAAGTGTCAGTGACAATTAGAATGAGAAAAAATAAGGTGCACATGTATGTTTTATATATATTAAGCTTTATGAAATTAAGTTATATTCATATTGATAATTAAATGTGTTGGCATTAGGATGAAGGAGACCACTATTCATTTACAACGTTTTACATTTGTCTACAAGTGCCATTTTGAGTTTAGGAAAGGGCTTGAACATTCATCATTTTATCTGATTCTCACAGTATCCCGCTGACTTAAAGAAATTATTACACTCCTGAGGGGGGTGTCGGGGATGGGGGCTTACGGACAGGAAACCAGGAAGGGGAATAACATTTGAAATGTAAGTAAAGAAATATATCTAATAAAAAATTTTAAAAAAGGAACTGAGAAGTGAAGCTATAAGGGTTTTCCAAAGGATTCTAATTACTGAGCCAGGTCTGGAGATTCCCATGATGCTAGTGTCTGTTTCATTCCTTACCCCATTCCTCAGAGGATATGGGAAATAAAGGAGCTGGCTAGAAGCCAGGCTCTAGGGGTACACAGGAAAACAATGACTGGAACTCTGTTTTTTCTATCCCTTGAGATTCCTCATAAAGCCGTAACTTGTACTGATCCTTTTCTTTTCTTAGTAGGAAATACATTAGGCACCAAGAGTATTAATACTATAGTGATGAATAAAATAACTAAGGCAGAGCTGCATAAACTTAGAGCATTTAACAACAGATCATTAAATAGATTATATTTTAATCTCCGTTTATCTTTCTCACTTCAGTTTATTTCTTACACTCTCCTTGTTTAAGAAAAGTTTCTTTAAGCTCTTTTTAAATGACTTACAAAAAGGTTAACAGATTAGCAAACTTAACTCCCTGGAAAGTTTAGGATATATTAGCTCCAGTGACGCACAGGATCCACTGGATGTCAAAGTGTAGCACGCCCAGGAAAGAATTCATTTATGGTTGGATGTTTTCATCTTACTTCTTCCAAAATATGACCATGTGCCTAGTTAAAAAAAAAAACAAAATTGGATCTGCTAAGATCGGGGAGAAATTCAAAAAGTATTGAAGTAGTTCTTTCTACATATTTAGGCCAAAGATTTAAAAAGTGAATCCTGAAATCACTAAGAAGAACAGAGAGAACACGCACTGTGACTGATGGGAATGAGTTATCAATTTGCAACCAGAAAATCCAATCACAACACAACTTCACTGTGTGCTATGATAATTGTCTCCTCCACACACAGTACCGTCTTCATTTGAATAGGTAATCCTACCAGGTTTATCTCCTCACCACCTCTGTGCAAAATATCTCTATTGCTTTCTCTACATACAATGTTCATTTGAGTAAACAAATCCCTGAAGTTTACTTTCACCACCATTTCTTCTCTAGGAAAGTTTAGAAGTGACCAGCTCTTCATAGCATGTAGTTGAATACAAGATATAATCCAAAAAGGTTCTCAAGTTAAATATGAGTGATAAATTTCACTAGGTTGCTTGAATCCTCTGGTGATCTAAAATAACTAACCTAAATGTTACCTAGCTTAATATATTTTAATTAGATTAATATTATTTAATTTATTATGTTAAAATAATGATGAATATTATATCATTTAATATGCACAATATATTTTGATGATAATAATGGTACTGTACTGACATCCTCCCATGTTAATGAAATGGTCTATTGAGCTATGCTTTCTAGTTCTATTCAAAATTTGAGAAACTCTTCACTGCCCATGTGAATTTTAGCTGGAGCCGTTGCCCTGATCTCATATGCTCTTTTGCTTACATCAAATAAAAGTGTAAGGAAAGATATCATCAGTATGATAAATCCTTTATTAAATGACGTCCATTTTATATTTTATCAATGTCTAAATTAGTGAAAGCAGACACTCAGGAGCCCATAAGCTTGCAAAACATCTTAAAGTCAGTCATCTTTGGGCATAATTCAACATCAGATTTTACACCCAAGAACCTTTAATGATTAGAGTAATATTCTAGCATGTGTGGTCTAATGTACTTCTGAAAATGTGCAAATACATTATTTACTGGTGTGAACTCCTATAATAGATTAGGAATATAAAAATACTAAAATAGTATTTTATGAAATTATACCTCTCTAATCTTAGTGAATTAATTACATTTCTGGAAGCAACTTTTTAGCAATCCTGGGAATTTTCAGTATAAAATACTGGCAAGCTTAATAAAGTAACAGATGTTATTACAATGAACACATAATATAAGAACATGCCCATCTTTCACTGGGCATTTGGCAACGTGCAAGGGAAATCAAGCAGCTGGGTCATAGCACACTAAATAATTTAAAAGTCAGACATGCTCACCCCATGGCATAGGCTGAAACAATTCCAGATGCATTAGAAAGTTTGGATTTTTGGAAGTCAAATAAAAGAAAATGAAGAAAATTCATGAAATATTTATCAAATCTTTGAACAAAAGTATGGTTTTCTAAGCTTTGACTATGAAAATGATGCATAAAGAAGCATATTGATAACATAATGTTTTGAATACAAATAATAAAATAGAAAGTTAGATTTTCTGGGAAATTTAGAAATGTGACACTAAAGTTGGTTCTATTCCTATATTTACAATTATAGAGATACTTGATGGAAAGTAACTAAAATTTAAATTCCAAAATGGCAAACACTTCAAGAAATAATTAATATTAGTGAAATATATTATTATGGTATATATAATATAATATAGAATGGTTAATTTATATAAATCATTATATATTAATTATATTCATTAGCATTTAATTTGTTTAAATAGAATTAAATGAAATAGAAATTTGCAAATGTTCTGACTCCCTTGTAGGTAGATAAGGTAAATTTAAGCACAAATTATTTGTCATCAAAAATGCAAAGTAAAAAAGGAGAATACATTGAACTGACTACCTACTCATTCCTGAAAAATACAGAAAATAGTTCAATTTTGGAGAAGTAATTTGGAAAGCAGCTTGTTCAGGGAAATTCCTAACCTAAAAATCTAATCAGAGGAAAGGAGTCAAAAGAGAGAACAGGATGAGTATATGAAAACACAGATTACAATGAGACCAATTAGAAAAGAACCAAGGAGCTAGCAGGTCATTTAGACTTTAACACATTCTCACTGATCTACTGGATAATATTGCTGGTTATGTTTAGACTAATAATTGTAAAGACTTTTGAAGAATGAACACAGCCTTCCAGTTTCTACCTGCACCCTGAGCTGAACGGTGCCATAGCTCTCTGTGCTCAGATTCTGTGGTGAAAGAACTGGCTTCTCAGAGATGCAGACAATCCTGAGAGCACAGGTGAGACTACAACTATTTCTCACATTCCTGGCCCAAGGGAAACCCACGTGGAGCCCTCTGGACACAGGAAATGAGGAGCACTCTGGAACAGGAACTTTCCAGTTTCCACCTGTGCCCAGAGCTGACCCTGTGACACAGCTCTCTGTACTAAGATGCTGCCTAGAAAAAGGCAGACCCCAGAAGTGCTAACACATGGGCTTACAGGAGAGTCAAGTCACTGTCAATGACAGCAAGACAAGCTAACACCAGAGATAAGCATATGGCAAGAGACAAGGGCAAGGACCTAAGCAAGAGAAACCAAGGTCGTTTGACATCATTAGAACCCAGTTCCCTCACCACAGCAAGCCCTAGATATGGCAACACAGTCAAAAAGCAAGATTTTAATTTGATTAAAAATCACAACTCATGATGATGTCAGAAATCTTTAAGGACATAAATAACTCCCTTAAAGAAATACAAGCCTAGTATTAGTACTACCTGAGGATCCAGCTATACCACTCCTGGGCATATACCAGGATGTTCCAATATATAACAAGGACACATGCTCCACTATGTTCATAGCAGCCTTATTTACAATAGCCAGAAGCTAGAAAGAACCCAGATGTCCTTCAACAGAAGAATGGATACAAAAAATGTTGTACATGTACACAATGGAGTACTACTCAGCTATTAAAAAGAATGACTTCATGAAATTCATAGGCAATTGGATGGAACTAGAAAATATCATCCTAAGTGAGGTAACCCAATCACAAAAATAAATGAAAAAAAAATAAATAAATAAACAAACAAACAAAACACACACATACACAATCACATACACACACACACACACACACACACACACACACACACACACACACGGTATGCACTCACTGATAAATGGATATTAGCCCAAAATATCTGATTTCCCAAGATACAATCCACAGACCACATGAAGTTCACAAGAAGGACAACCAAAGTGCAGATATTTCAGTCCTTCTTTTAAGGGGGAACAAAAATGTTCATAGGAGGAAATATGGTGACAATGTTTGGAGCAGAGACTGAGGGAAAGGCCAGCTGGGGGTCCAGTGCACATACATACAGCCACCAAACCCAGACAATATTGCTGATGCCAAGAAGTGCATGCTGACAGGAGCCTGATATAGGTGTCTCCTGAGAGGCTCTGCCAGAGCATGACAAATACAGGGGCGAATGCTAACAACCAACCATTGAACTGAGAATTGGGTCTCCATTGGAGGAGTTAGAGGAAGGATTGAATAAGCTGAAAGTGTTTGTAATTACATAAGAAGAAAAATTCCAAACCAACCCGAGGTCCCAGGGACTAAATCACCATCCAAAGAGTACACCTGGATAGGGCCATGGCTCCAGCTGCATATGTAGCAGAGGACGGCCTTGTTGGGCAAGAATGGAAGGAGAAACACTTGGTCCTGCCAAGGCTGGATCCCCAGTGTAGGGGAATGTGAGGATGAGGAGATAGGAAGGGTTGGGTGGATGGGTGGGGGAACACCCTCATAGAAGAAGTGGGAGAGGGAATGTGTAGGAGTTTTTTGGGTGGGAAACGGGGAAAGAGGATAACATTTGAAATGTAAACAAACAAATATCCAATTAAAAACAAGAGAAAACATAATGAACACAACTTGCTAAGGTTTTTTTTTTCAACAAAATTATATAAACCAGATTTTATAAGTTGATTTTTAAATTATTTCTTCAAGTATTTGAGAGAAATATACCAAGTATAAAACTGTGGTCACATACATAGATGTATTTTTTATTTATTTTTTCTATTTAAGTAAACTGAGGTAAATTAATGACACAATTTAAATGTCAAATCACACATGAAAAATAGGGAAATTTAACTTATTAAAAATAAACAATCTCATCATGTAGAACAAGCTAGACTAGAATTGACTGTGAAGCCAGGGAACTTACTATGCATCCTAAGATAACATTAACTTGCTATCTTTCTTCTTCTATTTCACAATGGCTGATTTTATAGATACGTACCATATCTGGCAACAACATTTTAACTGAAATTAATAATAATGACTTCGGAAGTATTGTCTTCTATTATTTGAACTCATACATGCATACTAAAAGGAATTATCTAAAATCAAGAACATAAGTACAAAGTTTTTTAATCTGCATGCACACACACACACACACACACACACACACACACACACACATTTGTCTTCACACTCATGGCTTTATGGCTGATCACTTCAGCTGAGGCTCATCCCTGAGGAATTGACTCTTTCTCTGTTAACAGCCATTGACTTTGTTACTCTTCAACTAGGTTTGGGGTATTGTGAACTTTTTCCCAATCCAAGTTCCCATGTTCACTAGTGTGCTCTTCTCTCTCAAACTACAGTGTCTATAAATCCATGGGTACCATATCCCTCCTGTGTCCAGAAGAGTATCATAACCATTCTCCTGACCACTGACTCATATATTTTTTCTCTGCTTCTTCAACCTTATTGATCCTTCAGTGAAGGGATCATGCTGTAGATATCTCATTTGAGAATAGATCTTCCCTGATCATTTATTATCTACACTTTGACCAATTGTAGTTCTGTATAATAGCTTCAACTTGCTACAAAAAGAAGCTTCACTTAATGAAGGGTGAAGAATATATTCATAGGTAAAAGGATAAGTACTTAAAAAGCAACTGTACAGTAAATTAATTCTGTAAAATGGAAACAGTATGTTCTGTTCTACAAACTGTTACCACTCCAGCCAAAGGGTCTTAGCTAAGTCCACAGTAACAGTCTTGAGTTGCCACGACTGAGTAATCTATTTGTTACCTTTAAGCTATTAGTACCACTACCACCCCATTAAGCCTATATTGCTAAGCCAATTTTCATTGTAGTACACAGGACTTAAGCTGAGTAACATTAATGACTTTTCTCCATCAGCATCTTCAAAGAAAACGCTTCCATGCAAGAATTAATTTGATTTCTCCAAATCCTGAGACCAAAGTTTGTGATGTTTTCATCAACAATCTTCCTCCAAAGTTCTGATAGACCATAAGAGCAATTTAAATATCCTGTATCATTTTGTTGGTATCTTGGACTTCCCAATGAACAACCTAAAAGACTTATATATTGCTTAGCACTGGGTTTCCTTTACTGTTAGATGATATGTGGTTCCTAGGAGAAAGCTTTATCCAATTATTCTGTAGTTTTAATATGGAGTAACTCCAATTAAACAATAGTCTATTGATTTATAAGTTAAAAAACCATCATGAAGTTTTCAGGTAAAAAAAATATTATACCAAGTAAGGTAACCCAGACATAGAAGGACAAAAGTCTAATTTTGAAGTTTAGAAAATTTCACAGCCATTAAACAGCATAGTAATGGAAGGACTCATCAACAAAAAAAGGTTTTCAAAATGAATTAAGTTAAATTTTCATTTGCAAAAGGTGTTTCATAAAACTGGGAGTTAATTTAACCTGCTGTAGAGGAAGAGGGACAAAAAATAGGTAGAGATAGACAGAAAATAAGTGCTCATAACATTATTTCTTGGCACTGAACAACTGAAAATGTCTATCCTGCAACAATTACCCTACACCTCACCAGCCCCTCAGAACCATTCAGCATGTGCAAGTAGAATTAAATTGATCCTTTTCGTATGCTTTGATAGGTGTCATAAAAATTGAGCATAAAAAATTGATATCTGGACCATAAATGTTCACTTTCCTTTACATACAAAAAATGTTCCTGAGAATTCAAATGGTATCTTTGAAACCTGGGAGGCACCTGAGTCATTAGCACAGATCGCTCCTCTCTACTCCTTTTCCTTCCTTCAGATGCCATCCAAGGAAGGTCAGTAATCGCTACTATTCATTGAGCCCCAACCCTCCCATGTGCCAAGCACTTTTCATTTTTATCTCATTTATCACCAACAACAACCTTGTGAGGCACAGACAATGGTTCCTAGAGGGCTATGCATGGTTCCACATGCACTAACAGCAACTCGTCTATCTGGTTCTAAAACAAATTGGACCAGTTCTCAGAAATGTTGAGTGAGAAGAATTTTAAGGATTTATAGCTGTGTTATGATCTTCTCACACTTCCTCTGGCAAATGATCTAAGGCAAGTTGCAAAAGCAGAAATGAGTATTGGATTATTATAGCTGAGAAAGAGAAACCTAGACACTGTCAAGGGCCTTGCTAAAATCCCTGCCCTTTCTTTTTCACTCAGATATCCTGGATGAAGTCTTTTGACCTCACATCAATTCTCATATATAAAATTCTAATGAGTCAGAATGAGACTCACTTTAGCCAAGGTTTGCATCATAGTAAATAACAAAAACTATCACACATATTCTTAAGCAAAATGTTAAGAATTTTGAACCAAAAGTGGACCCTGAATAGGGGACAGAAAACACCCAAAATAATCGTAAATTTAGAAACAAATTTCACCACTTAATTACTTCATCACTTCCATGATTGTGAATTTAATAATCATGACTAACATACTACATGGCCCAAAGTATGAAATCAATAGATGATAACTGTATCATCATTGTTTTGTTGACATAAATAGTTTGATAAAAATCAACAGCACATCTGTCTACAGAGTAGTAGTTATACACATATTTTTATATAGATGGCTTTGTACAGGAAAGCAGTATCTAAACATTGCTACAAGTTCTGACATTAGAGCCACCTTACTTATATTCCAACCCTACCACAATTACCTTATTACTTGAGACCTTAAGAACCCTAAATCTACTGATAAAAATTGAACAATATGTGTTCAACATTTGGTTTGGTTCCTGGTGATTGCCATATTTTCAGGAAATATGAGTTATAAAATTATCGTTTTTGAAAGATTGTATGTTGAAGAAAATTCTAAGTTAGCTAAAAGGGTGGAATACTTGGAAGAAATTATAAACTGCCTTAAAATTTCCAATGAGAACTAGGGTGACATGGCAAGATTCAGTCTTACTTGACTACTCCTTGGTCCTTGGTACTGCTGTACAACCTCTCCTTGCCCTTAACTTTGAAAATCAAGTCAAAATAGAGAGATGACTAAAGAGACACAATTTCAATTGTTTCCTGTACATTTTGGACATAATATCCTGTAGCCGTGACCTTACTAGGGAAGCAAATTCTCAAATCTTCCTCAAAAATTCTGTGACAACAGTACAGAGACACAGTGCACTGTGTGTTTCAGAGAGAATGTTTCTATATGGTTGTAAGACACAAGATGTAGAACAGCCTATCAAAACACTAAGTACACGTTGGAATCACTTGTTAGACTTAAAATTACATTTAGCTGTTAAAGCCACAGATTTCTCCTAAAAGTTAATCATAGAAGATGGGACCAAGTCATTCATATAGAGATTTTCAAAACATGATGAAACTTTCCTCCTGTAGCATTCAAGACAGTCAAGCAGTTGTCAACTGTATACAATGATGTAGAAGTCACACCACGAGAAGTATCCGAGGAAGATTAAAACAGGTAAAGTGGATTTCAAGCAAAACCTTTCTCACATAATAGGTACATTAATGGTCTTATGGCTTCTATTCTTTAATGCCTAAAAGTAAGACTGGCTCGGAGATATGTGCATCATAGAGAAACAGTTTTAGATCCATTATTTTTATTGAGAAAAATGTCAGTCTATGGAGAAAGCCTTAAGGGGTGTGTGTGTGTGTGTGTGTGTGTGTGTATGTGCATCTAACCTGAGATGTATCAGGTTAGAGTATATATGTTTAAAGGCAATTATGTCTGCATCAAGTATTTTCCTCTGTTGTTAATCTCATTCTTTTAAGTCAGGATCTTTTAGTGAACCAAAAGTTACTTGATTTATCTACATTAGCTAGTCAGCTGGAGTCAAGAATCTTTTGTCTATGCCTTCCACCTCAATAGTTAAGGGAGCTTGTTGGTCCCAGCTTTCACATGGATCCTTAGGATCTGAACTCAGGATCTCAAGCTTACATGGCCAGCCCTTTACTGGTGGATGACTGAGCTCTCTTAACAGTTCCCAGAAGACCATTTGGTAACTAAAATTTTATTCATAATCTAAATTAATGTTCAGGCATTAGTCAAATGAAGTGTATGAGAATTGGAGGCAGGAGGTGAACAACTGTTTGCCCTATTTCTTTATAAATTATAGAGGTTATTTCCTCAGCTAGAATTATAGAGCGTTGATTATTATATTGTACTAAGCACTAAACCTTGATGAATACTAACTCATTCCAATCCTTTTAGCAATCCCAGTATTAATGGAATCCACTCTTTCATTCAGAGAGCAGTCACTCAGTGGGAGCTAAGATGCTAATCAGTATATGGAACAGCAGGGGAAAGAGGACCTACAAGATACTAAGAGAAAAAAATGTAAGCACAATGGTGTTATGGCCCAGATGAGATTTCTATTACAGACTATACCAAAAATAAAGCCATTTAATAGACTTTTGTCAGTAGATCTATGTCTCCTGCTTTGAAAACAAATGTGTTGGCTTTCTGTCAACATTCCTAGGGCTTAGCAGCAGGAGGTCATTACCCTTTGCCAATGCTCAGTTACACAGGGATTATCTCCAATTAAGGGCTTTACTATTTCTGCCTTACTGAGGAAGTAAGTGTTTTAAGATAAATAACTCTATAAGTTATTCAGTGCCATTGTCTCATGGATTGGGATTAGATGCTTTATATGTGTACACAAGTATGAACCTCTGACCCAAGAAACTATCTTTAATAATGTCCTTAGACTGTTTTTAAGGAACAATAGATGCAAATATTGTGCATTCAAGCAAACAATTCAAGAAGATTTTATCATTGAAAAATTAAAGCAAATCCTTTCCTAGGTTAATGTAGTCAAAACAATCTAAATCTTTCAAGTTTCCAAACTAAAGAAAGTAAAAATGAAACAGTTATCAATTCTAATACACTATGTTTTTGACTCATTTCAGGAGGTGTTATGGTAATAATTTTGGATGATGGCCAGGCCTCAGAGAAGAACTCCTAACACTCTCTCAATAGACACATTTGTAGCTTTTAACGATACAGAATGCTAGTCTTATGAGCACATAGCAGCAAAATGATTAAAATCTTCCAGGCAAATTCAAACTTAGTTGTACTTAGGTAGAAATGTAGCATCATTCTGGGCTGAAACCTCCAATTATATAAGATAGGAAGTCACAGGAAGACATTAGATTCATATACTGTCAGTCTACACGACAGATGGTAGTGTCTGGCAATGCCTTTTTTATAACAGAAAATATTATTATAAAAATATCCACAAAAGACATTTTTAGTTCCTTGACTTAATATGTGTAAAAATTAGAAATTTTTGAAGAAATTAAATGTTGAATATTCAGTAGAAAGAAATAAGAATTTTCCTTTCAATCTATGAATTGCCTATTGTCTCATTTTTGGGGAACTTTCTATAATTAGAAATCACTAATAGCTTCATGTTTTCTTTTCCTATTTAAGTTCAACATAAAATTATTTGTTTTCATACAGAATGAAATCATACTTAATATGTTGTAATATGCTATAAGTCTTAATGTAGCCCCTTTGCTTTGCTATTACAGAATAGCCTTTATCTCAAAGGGGATATTTCCTTACAAATAAAATTTCTTGAAGGTAGAGTTATGCAGAAAGCCACACTTTTGAATGTCATGTTCTTAAGCAGATGGCATTAAGTGTCATCATACTTAGCATATTCTTCTAGAGTGTAAAAAGTAACAATAGCTGACAGGCAAATATATAGGGAAATGGTCTGTAAAACTATTTGAGAACCGGGAATCTTGTCCTTATATGGAAAAAGATCTAATATCAATTTTGTGATCCTGTTTTGAACATGAGTGGGGACGGGTTAGAGTCCCAGGTGGTTAAACCATTCCTGTCTCATATTCAGACACCTTGTTCAGTGTTTACAGTTTGGGGAGCAAAGCAAGCCCCAGGGTGGCTAAAAAAAGAGAACAGAAATGGAAACATTCCAACCTGATTTTGGCAAAGCACAGCAATATAGCAAAAGAAATGTCCCCAAAGATTTCAAAGAATCTTATGAGCTGGAAAATATCTCTATTCTCAGAAATACATACTGTAGCAGGTTGCATTCTCAGACTTCCAAATCTAGTTCTATCTTACCAAAAAAGCCCAGAAGGTAGACCATTAGATCAATCACAAAGAACAGATACAGAAGGTGCTCAGGCCATTACTAGATGGAGAAAAAAAACAGTAAAATAGCCAGGAATGGTACATCTGTTAAAATCTAAAATCATAACAAAAGAAAAGTCATTCAGCGACATAAAGTAGCATTCATGTAGCTGTTGGGATATTTCTTTCATTATCCCTGATGCACATATTTTAATACGTAATTGCAACTTAAATGATTAGAATAAAAACATCAGTGTTTGTTCCTATAGCTAGATATTCCTTATATTAAGCTTTATCCTTGTGTATAAAGATTATTGAATGTTTGAGGATTTTCATTGCAAATAAAATTGAGAAGTAACAAGAGTAGATTAAGCCCTGATATATTAAAAACTAGAAAAGGAAGTCTTTAGCAGATTCATCACTGACTTGGTCATCCCTGGTTTTCTCTCTCTCCTCTCTCTCTCTCTCTCTCTCTCTCTCTCTCTCTCTCTCTCTCTCTCTCTCTGTGTGTGTGTGTGTGTGTGTGTGTGTGTGTGTGTGTGTGTGTGTGCATTCTTTATATGCATCATTCTGTCTGCAGCATAACATAGAAAGAATTCTACCTCTTGGTAGCTATGGTACCACAACCATAGTCTTAAACATGTTTATTCCAAAATGTTGCAGGACATTTCCCAACCACATGTAAACTTAATAAATTGCTTGACCTTAGAGAAACTAAAACTAGAACTAAGACCATCTTACACTTTAAATTTATAAATAAACATAGCAATATCGATTATATATACATATATACGTATATGGGCCCATACATATATATGTGTATGTATATATATATATATATATGTGTGTGTGTGTGTGTATATATATGTGTATATATATATATATATATGTGTGTGTGTGTGTGTGTGTGTGTTCCTTTGCTTTAAACGAAAATTATACATCACAGTATCAACAGGATTTTATTCACCCCATTTCTGACTCCACAACTACTTCCTGTGACAGAATCTTTTTCACAGTGATATTTATATGTGTTTGTGCCACAACTCCTTGCCTTTAGAAACCACGAAACACAATACAAAAGGCTCTGGGAAGAACAAGGCCCCAAACACCTGTTAGAAATGATAGAAATGAATCATGTCTTTTTTTGGAGGGTCTTTGTGTGGTTACGTAAAAGCATAATTGTAACCTCAAACAATGAATTAGGTAGTGTTCCATCTGTTTCTATTTTGTGGAATGGTTTGAGGAGTATTGGCATTAGTGATAGGCATTAGGTCTTCAAAGATCTGATAGAATTTTGCTCTAAACCCATCTGGTCCTGTTTTTTTTCTTGGTTGGGAGACTGTTAATGACTGCTAAACATAGTAAAAAAAAAAAAAAAAAAAAAAAAAAAAAAAAAAAAAAAAAAAAAAAACAGTATATAGCAAACCAGTAGCCAACATCAAACTAAATGGAAAGAAATTTGAAGCAATCCCACTAAAACAGTGATTAGACCAAGATGCCTGCTCTCTCCCTACCTATTCAGTATAGTACTTGCCAGAGCAAAACAACAAAAATAGGTCAAACGGATACAAATTGTAAAGGAAGAAGTCAAACTATCACTATTTGCTGATGATATGATAGTATACTTAAGTGACCCCAAAAATTCCACCAGAGAACTCCTAAACCTGATAAACAACTTCAGCAAAGTGGCATGATACAAAAATTAACTCAAATCAGTAGCCTTCCTCTACTCAAAGGATAAACAGGCTGAGAAAGAAATTAGGAAAATGACACCCTTCACAATAGTCACAAATAATATAAAATACCTTGGTGTGACTTTAACCAAGCATGTGAAAGATCTGTATGATAAGAACTTCAAGCCTCTGAAGAAAGAAATTGAAGATCTCAGAAGATGGAAAGATCTCCCATGATCATGGATTGGCAGGATTAATATGGTAAAAAAATGACAATCTTGTCAAAAGCAATCTTCAGATTCAGTGCAATATCCATCAAAATTCCAATGCAATTCTTCATAGAGTTAGAAAGAGCAATTTGCAAATTCATTTGAAATAACAAAAAATCCAGGATAGCGAAAACTATTCTCAACAATAAAAGAACTTCTGGGACAACTAATGTCCCTGATTTCAATTTGTCTTACAGGGCAATCATGGTTAAAACTACAGGGTATTGATGCAGAGACAAGCAGATAGATCAATGGAATAAATTGAAGACCCAGGAATGAACCCACATATCTCTGGTCACTTGATATTTGACAAAGGATCTAAAACCATCCAGTGGAAATATGACAGCATTTTAACAAATGGTGCTTGTTCAACTGGAGATCAGAATGTAGAGGAATGCAAATTGATCCATTCTTATCTCCTTGTACAAAGCTCAAGTCCAAGTGGATCAAGGACCACCAAATAAAACTAGACACACTGAAACTAATAGAAAAGAAACTGGGGAAGAGCTTTGAACACATGGGCACCTCATCAGAACACCAGTGGCTTATGCTGAAGTTCAGTAATCAAAAAAAGGGACCTCATAAAATTGCAAAGCTTCTGTAAGGCAAGGGACAGTGTCAATAGGACAAAATGGCAACCAACATATTGTGAAAAGATCTTTACCAATCCTATATTGATAGAGGGCTAATAACTAATATATACAAAGAACTCAAGAAACTAGCCTCTAGAAAGTCAAATAAGCCTATCAAAAATGGGGTACAGAGCTAAACAAGAATTCTCATCTGAGAAATATCTGGATGACTGAGAAGCACCTAAAGAAATGTTCAACATTCTTGGTCATCAAGGAAATCCAAATCAAAACAACCCTGAAATTCCACCTCATACCTGTCACAATGCCTGAAATAAAAAACTCAGGTGACAGCAGATGCTGGGAGTGATGTATAGAAGAAGGAACACTCCTCCATTGTTGGTGGGATCACAAATTTACAACCACTCTGGAAATCTGTCTGGAAGTTCTTCAAAAATTAGACACAGTGCTACCTGAGGACCCAGCTATACCTCTCCTGGTCATATACCCAAAAGCTGCTCTAACATATAACAAGGACACATGCTCTCCACTATATTCATAACAGTCTTATTTATAATAGCCAGAAGCTGGAAAGAACTCATATATCTTTCGACACATGAACGGATACAAAAAATGTGGTACATCTACAGAATGGAGTATTATACAGCTATTAAAAACAAAGACTTCATGAAATTTTTAGGCAAATAGATGGAACTAGAAATATCATCTTGAGTGAGATAACCCAGTCCCAAAATAACGCACATGATGTGCCCTCAATGATAAGTGGATATTAGCCTCAAACTCTAATACAAGATACAATTCACTCACCATCCGAAGCTCAAGAAGAAAAAAGACCACAATTTGGATGCTTTAGTCTTTCTTAGAAGGGGGAACAAAATACTCACAGGAGGAAATACAGGGGCAAAGAATGGGATGGAGATTTAAAGAAAGGCCATCCAGAGACTGCCCTACCTGGGATCCATCCCATATGTAGCCACCATCCAGTCACTATTGCTGAGACCAAGAAATGCATGCTGACAGGAGCCTGATATGGATGTTTCCTGAGAGGCTTTGCCAGAGTCTTACTGATACAGATGAGGATGCTTGCAGCTAACCGTCAGACTGAGCATGGGGACTCTAATGGAGGAGTTAGAGAAAAGACTGAAGGAGCTGAAGAGGTTTGAAACCCCATAGGAGCAACAATATCAACCAACCAGATCTCCCAGAGCACCCAGGAACTCTAATATCAACCAAATAGTACACTTGGAGGGACCCATGGCTCCAACAACATATATGAGAACAGAAGGCATCCTCTAGCATCAATAGGAGGAGAAGCCCTTGGTCCTGTATAGGCTGTTTTTCCCAGTTTAGGGGAATGGCAGGGTGTTCAGGTAGGAGTGGGTGGGAGGAAGAGCATCCTCATGGAATCTGGGAGAGGAGGAATGGGAGGAAGTGGAACCAAGAAAGGGGATAACATTTGAAAGGTAAATACATAAAATATGCACTTTATTTTTTAAAAAAGGAAACACATCATATCCTACTTGAGGTGTAAAGCAGAGTCTTCTAGGGAGCCTAGTTTTATAAGCCTGTGTATGCACTTTGGAGAGAAATTCTTAAATGTTCTAGAATTTATAGAAAAATTAGTCAAGATCAAGAAGGGGTAGACTATAATACTACAAACACAAATAACTTGATATACTGTCGGGAACCTATCTCAATGAGTGGCTACCTATCTTGGGCAGTTTTTAATATTATATACCTCAGGAACACACTCTTCCTTTGTGAAATAAATGTAAGTCATGCTTAAAATCAGCCTTACCAAAGTTATACATTGGAACAATTGAACTCTAGAAATATACTTTATTAGCATATAATTTATTTCTTATTTCAATTCATATTTCCTGAGATATTCCTAATGAAATATTCACTCAGAAGGGAAAAAAAGTAAGGAACAGAATGGGTCACTTATATAAGTAAGAATGTATCTCCAGAGTGGGCTAATTTTGGTGTGTAAATTTCTTTACACTGTTTTATTTCTAAAAATCATCATTTCAATTTAAACCCCAGAAAGTCATCTCACCAAGAAAAGGAGGGTTAATTAGTAGATTAGAAGAACCAAAAGTACTCACTGTTTCCAAATCTGTGTCCCAGTGCCGATCTCCAGACAGGCTGTCACAGTCTGGTCTCAGGGGAAACCGGAACTGGACCTCAGGTGACAGTCATGCAATAATGTTTAATCATCATATTCAAAGCATTTTTAATTTAGATAGACTAAAGCATGACAGAGAATAGTTCATGAAAATAGTATAGAAATTGTTGAGTTGATAAAACATTTAAAAAGCAGAGAAAATATTCAGAAATATTCTAAATCTGTCACCATCCCTCTTGATAGTCACATGACCTACCATCCATTTATGTGGAAAAGAAAGGTTTAGCACACATGTTTTCTTAACCAGAGCACTGTTACTATAACAAAACACCTGGTATGATTTGCATACAAAAAAAAGTCACTTGGGCTTGTGGTTTACAAGTCAAGAATACAGTCATGATACATTGTTCCCATTGTTTTATACCTCTATTCATATATTCAAAATGTGAACATTTCTACATGTTTTCTTTACAAAATGTGCCTTGTGATGAAAAATAAAATGCATTTATTCTGGTTTCTGTTATATCAAATGCATAATCCTTAAATCATAGATTTAAATGGTTTATAAATGAAATACATTGTAAACACGAACAGTCAAGATGAAATTATGAATGGAGCAAATGGCCTTCTTACTCTATACCTTGCCTTCTTAAATGGCAACCCTGCTCCTACTTCTGTGGTTACCTGTGCTCCTGAGCATCATCGTAGTTCATCGGAAGCTGATATAGTTCCCTTGATCAATACATAACATCTAGGACTCTTTGCACTCACATTTATCTTCATAGCGTTTTAATCATGTCCATGAAACTTACTATAGTTAAAAATGTACTCAACATTGTTGTCCAAATGAGTCTCATAGGAATCACCTATTAAACCAGGCTATTGCCAAGACAAAAGGTTGCCCTCTGCAAACTGACTGCATGGCTCCATTCCTAAACACAGCTACCCAACTTACTAAACATGGAGAGTTCAAGTTGGTGCCTACCTAGAAACTTCACCCTTTGTGTACTAGTGTCTTTAGGACATGAAGGTATTCTTCAGGCTACCAAATAAGAAACACTGACCCAACCACAATCCCTTTGATCAACAATACTGTCCTGCAACAAGATATGCCTGGGCAATGGTGGCACAAAGCTTGTGAAAATAACCGACCAATATCTTTTTGGACAAAAGTCCCACTCCACAAGATAGAACTGCTGACACTGCTTGGATGACCAAGATCCAGATAAAAAGTCCAGATGCCTACGGCAAAACCAACAACAACTGTAATATGAGAGAGAGAAAGAAAAAAAGAAAGAAAGAAAGAGAGAGAAAGAAAGAAAGAAAGAAAGAAAGAAAGAAAGAAAGAAAGAAAGAAAGAGGAAGGAGGAGGGAGGGAGGAAGGAAGGAAGGAAGGGAGGAAGAGGGAGGAAAAAGAAAGGAATGGAAAAGAAAAATGAAAGGGAAAAGAAGAGAAGAAAAGAAAAAGAACAAAAGTAGTAATAAAATGCCTACTCCTATTTACATTCTGCTATAGTCTAAGATCAGTGCCTTGTTTGGACATCATCAGATAAGACAGAGTAAATCATGGTAGTTTGGAAAAATTTCCTGAATGATTTAAAAAATATACCATAATTTATTCAGGTCAATTTCAAAGCTGGAATGTGACCAAAGACACGGAGACAGGAATCAATTGTATCCCACTGAACGAAAATTCTTTGTCTAGACTGAATTCAGCATCTATCAAACATTCAAATCAACTGATTCAGACACAGGAAAGAAACCATTACAACAATAAGTAAAGAGAATGGGCCAGGACAAAGTGAATATTAAATACATGTTGATGGGTAGTAAGACCATTTCTCTCGCTACAAACTTTCTGTAAGTTATTCAGAAGCTACTTTTACAGATGCTAAAAACTACTTGTGTTCTTCGGCTTTTAAAGATGTTTATATCCAATAATTTTTTAAAAAAATGAATCACCACAAAACAAATATAATAAGATTTGAAAACGAGAAGAAAATAAACAGAAGCTCGGGTATATGATTTTACAGCACAGCAAGTACAAAAGCAAACTAAAAGGCACCAGCAAGGAGGACTGACGACCAGCATCTCATGGTAAGGATCAAAAAACACACATGGAACTTCTAAATTAGCTGTAAAGTTTACACTCTACTTTTACAACTATATTCACTTTAACAAAAAGTGATGAGGATAACATACTTCATGTAGCACAGAGGCAGAAGTGCAAGTTGGGAGGATGGGAGAGGGGTAGGGAAAAGAGCAAAAACAAGTATCTGTGGAACTGCAATGACACCTATTACTTCAGATGTTAATTTTAAAGACTAAGAGAAAATAAGGGAATGCAGAATATACCCCTCACCTTCCATAAGGGCAAGTGCCATAAGTTGAGGACCTTGGGAAGATTTTCCTGCATAAGTAACCTGTATGCTCTAATAATGCAAGATAATCACAGTTATAGCAAGTACACAGTGAGATAATTCCTCAAATGAACAGTATTTGATACTAGTATTTGCTTTGATTTTATAGAAGACAAAGCACAGAGTAACAAAATAACCTCCGAGTGATGATGGAGTTCTTTTTTTTTTTTTACTTTTTAAAAAGGATTTATTGTTTTTTTTATATTTTTTTATTAACTTGAGTATTTCTTATATACATTTCAAGTGTTATTCCCTTTCCCGGTATCCGGGCAAACATCCCCCTCCCCCCTCCCCTTCCTTATGGGTGTTCCCCTCCCAATGGTGATCCAATGGTGATGGAGTTCTTATATGATAAACCTAGGTACCTCTGATGCTGAAACTCAGCTTACAATCTCCAGTTGCAGCACCTTTGGGAATCAACTTCAGATGTTGGCGGCAATGGCAGAGATACTTGTCCCTATGCTTGCCCATTTCTGCTGTTTAGTGGATCACCTTTGCTCATCACGTGGACCTCATCACTGGACAAGCAAAAATTCAGTCAGAGACTATCCAAGTCTCCATGTCCTCTCTTTCCAGAGAATTCATACCTGCATCCTGAGTCTGTAATTTGTCAACTGTTCCACATTTCCTTTTCTACTCTCTTGAATTCATCCTGCTTTCAGGGAGACCTGTGCACATGTCACTCTGTCATGATACCTGCTTCAGAAGACCTGAAATGACACCTGCAAATTACACGAAGAATTCAGGAATATATTTCCTTATCAAAATATTCTATGACAAAGACCCTGGCAAAGGTTAAGGAAAGCAGGCAAGGAAGGAAAAAGACTGGGAAGGAGGGAGGAAGGAATACAAAGCACAAGGCTATCTCTTATCTGTTCTATTAAAACAAGTTGTAGATGACCATGCCTCTTTCTACTGCACAGGTGCTCACCTATTATACAGTGTTGTTCCATCACATTATCACAGAAGGGAAATGCTGTAACAGCAAGATGGAAAGGTATAAATACTGCCAGTATCCTTGCCAGAAAACCTGGTATGTTCTCTGTCTCATGCCCACCTTCATTTTCATGTGCTGCTTGTGAGAAAAACAAACCTGTGTTTCCTAGATGAGTACATTGGCAGTCTTTGCTTATGTTGCATGTCCCCCTCAATGTACTAACTCCCTAATGAATTATCAACCAATAAAGAAGATACCCAACTAGATAGTAAACTTTTTGTGTCTCCAGAGCATGTTTCATCTGTTAAATAAAAATATGTATCTAATGTTATTAAAACAACATATTCATGCACAGACCCATGTGGCTTCATTTCACCTGCACCATTTCCTAATTCTTATATAAGTTTTTGTTTTTCTTTTGCTTTTCAACATAACATATGTGCTTTTTTTAAAAATACCCCTGGTAAAGCAACTTGACAGTTGGTAGCTGTCTGGCTGTTTATTCAACATATGTACCACTTAATGCACAGGTCTCAGTGATGCGGTCCCCAATGTAATCCAACTGGGATAAAAGTCAACAAATAGAGCTTTTCACAGAGTGGCATTACTTGGGGAGAGTTAAATATTTGAAAGGCGTTTAGCAGTTAAGATTTAATGTCATAAGAATTGCAGGGTCAGTGTCTCCACTGCACAGCTCAGGTTTTTGATTTCATGTCGGCGCTCCATATGTCAGGAAATCACCTTCTTAATTAGATCTCTGTAGCCTCTTTCTAACTTACCACTGTCACAAGCCTTGGATAGAATCCTATTCCCAGGAAACCTTTCAGCAAACAGTTAGCTGGGGTTCTTACGAGATGTTGAGACATCCTCCCAGATTGCAGGCAATTTTAAATTAGCTGCTTGGGAAAGTGGTGGGTGTGGTGTTATCTCAACATCCTCATATGGTACCTGAGTCTTTTCCTTGGGGAAAGCAAAACCTGTTCACACTAGTTTGTATTTCTGAAAGGAAAATCAGTCTGCAAAATCTGTCACTTATTCTTTCCTACCCGGACTAAAGAATTAGGAAAAGCACAGGAAGCGTCCTGGTGACTAAGGACAGAAGGACAACTGATCTGTAATGTTTATTTGGTAGTTTAAGACTTGAGTCATTTTAGAAATGATTTCAAAAAGGAAGAATGAAGTGGACAGAGTAGTCACATATGAGGATAAAGATTGCTTCAAATACCGATTAAATATTTTATTATTTCATATCCCCTTAAGCCCTAAAAAGCATTAACTATCTTAAGAGAGACAGAGAAATATACAGTGTGTGTTTATTTATGTGTATGTGTTTATAAGTTCATTTATATGTGTTTGTGTGTGTGTGTGTATGTATACATTCATGTTCCTTTATGGTGTGTTTGCGAAAATTAAAGACAGCCTTATGTGTCAGCACTACCTTCTACCATGTATGAGAGCTTCTCACTTGCCCACAGGCTTTCAGGGATGTTTTTTGTCTTCTACACTCTTAACATTGAGAGTTGGAGTGACAATGTGCACCAGTGCGTGCTGCTCTACTCAGGTTCTTGTACTGTGCACTGATGTCCTCACACAGGATTTTTCCACTGTGCCATCTCCCCAGCCAAATGCCAATATTTCCCTAAAGAACCAAGTCTCAGTGGAAATATGACTTGTCCACATGGCACAGATACACATGGCAGCTGTGTTAAATGTAAAACCAGATCTCAACAGTAACATATTTTATATTAGCCAAACCAGTATACCATGAAATTTTGTTTTAAAGAATATATAGCCATGCCATTTGCCTAGGACCAACCTCTGCTTGGAGAGGGGACTGGAAGAAGGAGTCACTGGGAACAGTGGAAGAAAACTGAATGACTTGAAGTTAAATTATGGGTTAAAGCTGGCAGCCAGTATTCTGCTGGAGACAGCTTTCCAGCCCACTTCCTCTCTGTTCTGCTTTCTTTCTCTGCTGTAAGCAATTCTCCAAGCAGTCCTTTCTCCCTATTCTTAAAAAATTCTCTAGATAACTCATCTTCTGCAGATCATAAGCCCAGTCTTTTTTTTTAAATCTATCAATCCAGTCATTTATCCTAGATTTTCTCTTGATTATCTTATGAATCATTATCACTGTAACTTCAGCCCCTTCATTCTTAGGAGTCAGCATTTTAGCATTGCAAAAGAATTCAGAGGTCTGCCTGCCTCTGTTAAGCACAGATGCAAAACTAGCTGGGTAGGAGCCTGTCCTGAAATTACCATTTCTGCCTGGTTATGCCTAACCTTGTTCTGTCCCAAGCCAACCCTGAACCAAGGAATATATCTGCCTTTGTAAGCATAAACAAACAAACAAAAACTTTCAA